>NW_026708762.1:0-36060 GCF_902713425.1 Acipenser ruthenus
ACTGTTTTACATGTCATTAGGGTTTGGAGGGGGACTCTTGGATTTTGTGTGCAAGTGTAACAGGGGCAAGTGTTACGAGTGTGGGTCGTCACTAAGTAATCATTGAGGCAGACACAGAGCATTGAGTGTTGACACGCCACACAGGTGCGCAGATTTAATTTAACACGAGTACTGACACTAGGGTACCAGCAATGGTAGCCCTAGTGTCACATTTAATAAAGAAAACAAAAACAAAGCTATAAATAAAGGTTTGCCACACAAGGTGAGTGCTAGTCTCACTAAAAAAAACTGCTCCAGGAACCTACTACACTATGAAAACCCTTTCTATACACTGTTTGGGATCAACCTATTTCTGGACTCCCGGAGTCCCGGCATCCTCATGGCGACTCCTGCCTCTTCAACGGCCTCGGCTGGGCAATGCCTTCATGAGCACCGTCTTGCGGTTCAAGGGTTCCATGGTAGTTAATCCTGCGGAGCGGACGCTCTCCTCCTCGATGTCAACAAGCGCAAGCTTTCGCTCAGCGCCCGTCTGTGTAGCAATGGCCATGCAGTAGCCTCTAGCTGTGGCGCAGACACACCTCCCAATCAGTTCAGTGTTGGGTCAGCCTAACTGCTCCATTGGTTGCCCAGCAAAGTGTCTCCTGTTCCGCATCCCAGCTGCACATATTTGCACTGGAAAGCAAGTTTCCTGCACATATTTACAGTACTATAATGGAAATAAATGCTTTATTGTTTTTGTTTTTTTTAATGAATGTCAGTATCTGTTTCTGGGTGAAAGTCAAAAAGATTTTGTTAATTTAAGATTCAGAAGTCCAGACCTAAATTAATTTTTGCAGAATCTGTATATTACCCACACACACACTGGACACGATGAAACAAGCAAATATGTACTGTGATGTGACAAATTTAATACAGACTATACTTTTGATAAGAAACTTTCACACCCCTGGTGACAGAAACCAGACATCAAAGCACGTGTTCGACCAGGGAATAACAGATTCTAGGAATGAAGTGTGGGGTGCATGATCATTTTGGAGCGAAAGTATTGTGTCGCTCCACAAGAAATTGTGTTCAGTGTGTGGCATCCTTTCTAAGCAATGACAATGGACAATGCAAAATATTTGGAACAAATATTACAGTGGTGCTGATATGATAGCCCACCACTATGGTGCTAAAAAGTACAATTGATATGTCGAGATATGAATGTTACCACTGAACAGTACCATTCCACTATTTAAGGTAAAGAAATACTTCAAACACTCTTTAATAACTTTTTTTTGGTGAAAGTTAAAGTTTTAAATAAAATGTTTAAACCAAAAAAAAAAATACAATTAATTTGACATGGTAATATATATTGATAAACCTGCATGAATATCTGTCAATTTCATGACAGAATAACCATATTAAAAATATTTCTCTGTTTGCTACTCTGTATATAACCTTGCTGAAAGATTAAAAATGTTTAATCTTTCTGAGATACCAAAACAGTGAGAAAGATAAAAGAATTGCCATGTCACATTTCTCTAAACACATTTTATTAGTGATGTATGTGGCAGTAGCTGGTAATATAACATGGTGGTCCTGACACCAATCTACTTTGTATGACTCTTTTAATGTTTAGTAATCAGTTGACACCCCCCACCCCCCTACCCCCACGCACACACAAACACACACGCACGCACGCACGCACGCACATACGCATACACACATCTGATTATCGACCTGATAACATCTGACTTTAATCTTAACAAGAATATGATTCTTGGTATTACTGTTAAGTGACAACAAGTAATAACAAGTATTGTGTTATGTTGTTTACTGCATGGGCAACTTTGTAGCATGAAATTAAAAGCAACACTTAATGATCAAAGGCAGCAGCCATAGATAGCATTTTTTTCCATTCAGGACATGCCCTACAATGTGTGTGTAACGCTTTATTTAATCAGGTAGAACCTTTTATCATTTATTGTGGTGACCTGATTCTCATAGCTCATTTATGTGTTTACAAAGCACTTCGTGCAAATTTGAACAAAACATAGATTACAGTTCATGTTTACATTCCTGTGTGCAGCTGCTTTGTTGTTTTTCTGGCTTCAGTGTCTACTTTTGCATATCTATCTAGTGACAAATAATGAATAAAACATAACATAATCTGTTGTTGAGTGGCTTACTAGGTAAAACTTTGGCCACGTGGTGTGCACGGTGAATCATACAGTCAGGGAAACACAGGTTCGCATCCTGGCGGTGTGAAGTCGCTGGTCTCTGCTGAAGATTTCAGAGGGAGCATCTCATTGCCTCTGGCAAAACCGTCAGGGACTGATGCTCTCCTTATTGAGCTACAGTGTACCTTACTGGCCATATGCCTTGGTGTAAAGAGACAATTGGCTTGGTCGTGGGATCAGAGGATTTACACTGACTTTCGGTTATACTGAGCTGCTGTGGGGAATCAATTTTTTTTCTGCCTCAACCAGCAACTAGTCAATGCCATGCCATAGTTACACCTGTAAATTGTGGAACGTGGTCTGGACACTCGCAAGTCACAGCTCCACCCCCCCCCCCCCTCCCCCCCCAAAAAAACACAACTATATCAGAAAGTTTACCTTTTACTTTATATTACTTGCTGTTTATGTTTTTTTATTAAAAAAAAAAAAAAAAAACACTTTAATTTATGTGGCAGATTGCTGCTCAACTTATATAGCACCCGGGAGGGGCACTCGTTCTTTCTGATCAGGGTGGGATCAGCCAGGCAGAATACCAGAAGGAAAATATAAACTAGACCACACTACTATGTCAGGCAATGAACATTGTTTTATAAACACTAGAAGCCCCGTGGCAGTCATTTTGGCGGTTTTTGGTTTTAAAATGTAATTTTCTCCAGTCGCGTAACACATATAGGGCTGCGCATTCATGTACCTTTCTGTCTGTATGCATTAAATATACCCACAAAGCATGAAACGCGGGAGTGCAGAAATAAAGGAGATATATTACATTATACCTAAAAGCCCCGGGAGCAGTCACATTGACGGCCACACAGAAAACAATTATATAGAACGGTATTCTACTTTATTATTTTTACTTACCAGTCTGCAATGTGTTTAGCTGTAATTAAATTAGTCTGTACTCTCTGCCTGAGTGAACGACTGACAGTCTATTGTTTTTCAATAAGCCATTTCAAAGACTGGTGCCTGCTTGCCAGCTGTGCTGCTTTGGTCAATCAATTAGCATTGGGACTAGTGAAAATAAATACCAGAGATGATGGAGTTTTACAGCGCAACAAAATATGGAGTTGATATTTTTGGATCAGATGGCACAGAAGTATTCCGTGAAAGCTGGCTCCCAACGGTGGTCTGTTCAGGTGTTTTACAATGTATTGGACCTAGCAGCCATCATCTCCTGGGCACTTTACAAAGACTGCGCGGTGAAGAATTTACCAAGGAGAGAATATATTTTACAGTTAGCACAAGAACTTCACAAGAAGCATTTGGAACAGTGGGAGACTGCCAAGCGTGTACCCAGAGCTGCAACCCCGCTGAGAGCCACAAGAGACGCCAATGTTGGCAAGTGCAATAAAAATAAAACTTCGGGCAGCGGTGGCCTTTGCAGAAAGGTGGCATGGAGAAGTGCATTATCTGTGTTGATTGTGAACAGCCTTAGACTCAAGGTAAAGGAATACCCTTTTGTCAAGAAAAATAAAAATATATGTTTATTTACCTATGTTGTTCAGTTGCTTTTGCGCAACTGATAATAAACCGATTGCTGTTGAAAAGTTAAAAATGTATTGCTATCGTTTCAGTTTTATAGATATGTATGTTGTAAACCGATGTCTGTTCAGATGTTTATTTATTTACATTTTTTTGTTTTGATTTGTAAAATAACAAAACAGGGCATACCTAACAAACAGGGCAGATCTAGAATACACAGTCACGGCAAGCGGTTTGCACTGCCCATTAATTACAACAATAACTAAACACAGAATTACAATTTAAAATTAAAGGGCAGTGCGGCTCAATACCTGCACGGAGATGGGGCTTACAAATAAAAAACAATAAAACCAATACAGTGTGTCTCTAGTACTCCTCTAAAACCCCAATGCCTTTTAAAATACTAGTTTACACAACAAAATGGAGACCAAAAGCGCAGGCAAGGGAATACACCTTTAAATTCGGCAGCTTTCTTTCCTATTTGTCTTCCTACCACCCGCCGAATCAGAGAGCCGTGTACCGGACGAGTGGGAGAGAGCAGAGCTGGGGTGTCACGTGCACAGTGCAGCTGTATGTAGATGGGGTCTGTGTTGGCTGCACTGTGATTTGTGCTCAGTTCCGCCAACCAGCTGTTTGCGAGGGACAGGGGGTCTGAACATTGGACCCTGTGCATGTAAATGTACCCCTGTGTGTGTGTGAGCCAATAGGGCTTGGGGGGATCACTATTTAGGAGCTGCCTGCGTGCAGCTCGGGGTCATGTTGTGGTTTTCATGTAGCTGTGTGGGAGTGTGTCCTGGAGCTGTCTATCTGAGCTAAACCATTTAATAAGAGAGCGTCCATTTGCCTACTGTTCCAATGCTTCAATAAAAATAGCAGTTTCCACTGCTTTAAACTGCATCCTGTGCTGTCTCCATTTCTTCCTGCTGCGGACCAGATACGCCACCACTACAATATATAGCAGATTGTTATGTATCTTGAATATGAATTGAATGCATTAATTGCTAGATTACTATTTCTGGTAATCGGATAAGGTGTTAAATGACAATGAGTACCGGGTACATTTAATAGATCAAATGAGTCCTGCTTTCAATATGCTTTGATGACGACAACATGTCGAAACACTTCAGTATACCTGTTTTTACCTTGTTTTAATGAATAAAGTATGAATAATTGACACACTTTTTTATAGACTTTTATTTAGTGGGAGTTGCTGTCTTTTCTCTTTGGTGGTGGCAACATGTAAGAAGTGTTTCCTATTTAACTTTTCCTGGGATGAAGCACCTCGTGTCTGATTAAATGGACTGAAACATCTCTGTAGTGCCAGCATCTATATTTTCTACAATTTTCTACATATACAGTATATATACATGTATATATATATATATATATATATATATATATATATATATATATATATATATATATATATATATATATATATATACTGATGCACAAAAGAAACGCAACACTCAGGTCTAATGGCTTTAATCAAATATTTTAAACA
This sequence comes from Acipenser ruthenus, assembly GCF_902713425.1. Classification (NCBI taxonomy): domain Eukaryota; kingdom Metazoa; phylum Chordata; class Actinopteri; order Acipenseriformes; family Acipenseridae; genus Acipenser; species Acipenser ruthenus. The sequence continues at coordinate 5,206 of NW_026708762.1, forward strand.
GAGATATCAAACAAAATCACAAAAAATTTGAACAAAAATACAGGTCAAAGAATCATGATAAGTTTTCAGTATAAAATGTGGCACACTGTCAAAATGAAAACATTACAACGTTAGTATTGGGTATGACCTCCCTGAGCATTAACACAATCCTGCCAGTGTTGAAGCATAGACCTGATCAGAACTACTGTCCTGTTTCCCTCTTACCCTTCCTCTCTAAAACCCTCAAGTGGGCAGTACACTGCAAGCTCTTTGCTTTCCTGTCTAACCACTCTCTGCTCGACCCTCTCCAATCTGGTTTCCACTCTGCTCACTCCACTGAAACTGCTCTCCTGTCTGTCACTAACTCGCTAACTCTACCCGTGCTGCCTCTCTCTCCTCTGTCCTAATTCTCCTTGATTGTTGCCGTTGACACTGTCGATCACTCTATTCTGCTGTTCTCTGTCGCTGGCACTGCTCTGGCCTGGTTCTCCTCCTACCTCTCCGACCACACCTACCAGGTAACCTGGCGTGGCTCAACCTCCACACCTCAACCTCTCACAACAGGAGTTCCCCAAGGATCAGTCTTGGATCCTCTCTTGTTCTCTCTGTACACCCGCTCCCTGGGCCCCCTCATCACATCCCATGGTTTCCCATACCATTTCTATGCTGATGATGCTCAGATCTTCCTCTCCTTCCCCCTCTGACCCCATCATCCCTTCCTGTATCTCTACCTGTCTGTCTGCTATTCCTCCTGGATGCACTCGCATCACCTCAAACTCAACCTCTCTAAATCTGACCTCCTTTTCTTCCCCTCCTCATCTTCCCCCTCCTCTGTTCTCTCTATCTCCCTCCTCCTCAGCCAAGAACCCACTCCAGTTCATCCAGAACTCCGCTGCACACCTGGTGTTCTTTCTGCCTCGCTTCTCCCATGCTACTCCACTGCTCCGCTTACTTCACTGGCTCCCGATATCCGCTCGCATCCAGTTCAAGATTCTTGTACTCGCCTACCAATACCTTGACCAGACTGCACCCAGCTGCCTCCCAGACCCTCATCTCTCCCTACCCCCCCACCCGACCTCTCCGTTCTGCCTGCACTAGAAGACTGGCTGTACCTCCTCTATGCTCTCCTGCCTCTAGAGCCCGCTCCTTCTCCACCCTCACCCCGCAGTGGTGGAACGACCTTCCTACAGATGTCAGGACTGCCCAGTCCCTGACCACCTTCTGGCACCTCCTCAAGACACACCTCTTCAGACAACACCTGTAAAACTCAACTCTTCCCTTCTGGAAAATATAGCACTCCCTATTTAACTGTATTTAATCCTGCACTTAACCCAATCTGTAGTATTTTGTATTTCACCTGCAGTCGTATCGAACCCTGATGTAACTATCAACACTGTTATCTGCCCTGTTATCAAATCGTACTGTGTTTTGTATTTGCTCTTATTAGGACTGAAGTCAGTGTATTTTGTATGTTGCTCTTAATTGTACTGTAATTCTTGATATGTATTTTTTGTATACAACTGTAAGCCGCCCTGGTAAACTGCCATTTTATTTGTTATCAGTAGGCTTGCTACTATTCTATTTTTATTTTTTTGCCAAATTGACTATTAATATTGACGTTTATTTTAGAAAGAATTTACCAGGGTTTTTTTTCTATCTTTATTTTTCCATTCAAGCAGAGAATGGGTCAAATTGACTGTTATGCTTTAAAAAAACACAGACTTTTTATGGCATTGAGAAACGCATTATTTAGTGAAACCCCTTTATCATATTCAACATGTAACAAAACCATGGTTACCAACATTCTAATTGAAATAACGTTTGGTCACAGCAGAGCTATACCATGTATAGATATAGATCCTTCACAAATTTAAAAATGGTCTCAAATAAGCCGTAGAAAATGCAGCATATAAAAGTGTATTACACAGACTTTTACAGCATAAATTTACAAGTAAAAATAATATGCACAGAACAAAACATTAGATAGTTGAACAGAACTAACTTGCACTTATTATTCGGAGTCTGAGCTCCCCCTCTCCTGATTCAGCACAGCTGGACACACTGGAAGGTAAGGCAGACGGGCGCTTCGTCCTGCCGCGGAGACTGCAGCCAGCGGTCAGGGTATTGTGCACAATATTCATTAAGTGTTTTCCTCTTGCGCTCCATTTTTAAATCAAACTAGTACCAGTCACAGTATACCTATAGCAAAAGCCTACCTACACCTTAACTTGCTAATTTCAAAGTAGGTGCTTTGAATGACAGGCGCTGTAGCTGGCAAATGAAAGTGCAGTCAGTGCAGGTCATGATGATTGACAGTCATTTAAGCGAATGACAGCATTGTAGCGCTGCGTCAGTCAACGAGATCTGTCAGAACAGGATGAAATGACAGTGACAGTGAAACTACAATACTAACGGACCACTGAGATGGTTGACAATGACCTCTAGGCATTCAGAGCATAAAGGAGACGGGACAGACAGTAAGTATAAAAACTACACAAACTAGAGATGATTTCTAAATTATTCTTTTTGGTAAGAAAATAAAAAATACTGAGTGGTTTTACCAACGTTTATCCTATATAAATTTATTTCAGTCAAACTCATATTTTTGGGGAATTCGATATTTAACAAGCTTTACTGATTAATATCGAAAAGTAGCAAGCCGAGTTATTAGTTACAAAACCACTGCCAAAAATGAGTGACATTCCTCCTATTTTCTTTAATATATTTGGGGATGAAACTCCAGATAACTGGTACAACAGCAACTTTCTAAGTGAAGACAGCAGTCCACCTGAAAAAAAAAAATACAAATTAAATAAGTGCACCAACAACTGTCAAGAGTAGACACATAACAGTGAGGAACAGCTAAATGAAATAGAAGAAAACAAAGATTGCAAAATGGGCTGTTAATGTACTTAAAGACTAGTTTAAAGAAAAAAATATGGATATTCATTTTAAGGAAATAAGTAAAAAAAATCACAACAAAAGGGAATTTTATGCCAGTGCAAAAAGTTAAACTGGGGACAAGTATTCAGTCTCCAGTTTTATAACGCTGAGCTGGACTAAATAGATGTTTTAACAGTAGAAGTTTTAACATCTCTGCTGACAGCGAGTTTAAAACCAGCAAGAATGTATTCCTGTCAGTCATGAAAACTTTTAGAAAAGCAGGTAAAGACAAGGCCAGACACCACCCCCCCGAATTATCGGCCTGGATTTGAAGCGTCTGCGGGAAAGTGAGGCACTGTCCCCTGACACCGCAGTCGGATTGGTGCGTAAAGTCTGGTTTGATCTTCTACTTAATCTGGCACGACTTGGATGCGAGGGTGTCCAACAACTAACAAAAACATATTTTGAGATCCGAAAGGATGAAAACGGACTTGAATATGTCTGCCTCGCATATAACAAGGACACAAACTCACCTGAAGATACAGCTTCAGCATCCATGGTTAAAGAGGGAGAAAGTGAAAGAGGGAGTATCTTTAAAGGAAAATTACAGAAGCAAGGACAGTCTGAGTTTGTCAACGTGGGAAAAAAAGGGTTGTCATGCTTTATAAAATTTTCCTGTACATCCCCTTTGTATGAACTTGATTTTTTCCAATGTACGGGAATGCATAAGATCCCTGATCCAATTAACATAAGAGGGTGGAGCAGCTTGCTTCCATCCAAACAAAATCAGGCATCTAGCAAGAAAGGTTGCAAAGGTCATGGTGTCTGACTGTAGCCTAGATAGGGGAACATTGTTAGATACCACACCAAAAAGTGCAATGAGTGGAGTAGGGTCAATGGGCACTTGTTAAGTTTGAGAGAGGGTCTCAAAGACAGGTCCACTATGGCGCCAATCTGGGACATGACCAGAACACATGGATGAGAGAAGCAGGAGCTAGTTTGCATCTGTCACAAGTTGGATCCAGTTCAGGGTAGATTCTGGCCAGTTCGACCTTTGACAAGTGACATTAAATTGAATGAACCCATGTTGAGTGCAAACTGAAGAGGAATTCACGCAGGCAAGAATGGATTCCCAAATGTCATCTGTGAGGTTGAAATCTAAATCCTATTCCCATATTGGTTTTATTCTTTGGAGAAATTCTTTGCAGATTCTGGGAGATTTCTTGTTCCAGATAAACGAATAAACTATTTGATCTAGGGTTTAAAAAACAAAAACGCTTTGGTAATAAAAACAAGGATACATTGAAAAAGCTAGAGTAACTTAGGGAGTGTGTTCATCTTGACAGAGTTAATGCTAGTGAAAGAGGTAGAATGGACTGACAAAGAAAGTCTTGTTTAATGCACTCTACTAGGGGAGTAATGTTAGATTTAAAAAAAGCTTGTTGTACTTGCGTGTAACTGAGATTCCCAGATAGGTGAAACTATTGGATGCAATTTTGAAAAGGAAATTATCAAGGAGACAAAGGAGGGCAGCTGGATTGATAGGGAAGATTTCGCTCTTGTGTAGGTTGAGTTTATATCCAAATTGTTCTAATACAGCTAAGGCATGGGGAAGAGAGGAGATAGGATCAGAAATATATAAAAGAAGGTCATCAGCATAGAGAGATACCTTCTGCTCTCAAATCTCCCAAATTACTCCCCTTACATCCTGATTTCCACGCAGGGATATCGAAAGAATTCGATATTTAACGAGCTTTACCGAAAAGGAAGGGAGAGAGAGGGCACCCTTGTCGTGTACCCCGGTGGAGAGGCAACTATTTAGATTGCATGTTATTTGTGCGAACAGAGGCAGAGGGGGAGGTATATAACAGCCTGATCCATTAAATAACATTGGGACCAAAGCCAAACCGATGTAGATTGGCAAATAGGTAATCCCACTCGACACGGTCAAAAGCCTTCGAGTGAAATAATAACCTCAGGCAAAGGAGAAGAAAGAATATATATGATATTGAACAGACGGTGAAGATTAAAATAAGTTTTCTTCCCTGCAAAAACCCTGTCTGGTCAGAGCAGATTATCGAGGGGAGAACTGATTCAAGACGTGCTAGGGTCTTAGCAAGAATTTTAAAGTCTGTTTTAAAAAGCATTGTCAAGTGACTTTGGATTATAAACACAAGCGTGGATACGGCGTCACAACTCCGACACCCTGGAAGATGCTGTGAAACTGGCAGGATTTTGAAGACTCCCTGCTCTCCGCCAACACTGGCCTACTCACCGCTCCAGTTCAACGGAGCAGCCGAGCACCACCTCCTCTCTCCGCTCCACCCACAACACCGGGACTGAGACCTCCTAGACTGCAGACCCCAATGGGTAACCTTGCTTCCCCTCCATGGAGGCCAAGGTTGGCCCCCAGCTGGAATAGAGTTGCTGCCCCTGCCCTGTTGCCTACTTCCTCCCTACCTGTTTTAGATGCCACCTGCCGGGACACCAGGCCAGGTCATGCCCATCAGACCATAGAAGGCTGTGTGGTCCAGTGGTTAAAGAAAAGGGCTTGTAACCAGGAGGTCCCCGGTTCAAATCCCACCTCAGCCACTGACTCATTGTGTGACCCTGAGCATGTCACTTAACTTCCTTGTGCTCCGTCTTTCGGGTGAGACGTAATTGTAAGTGACTTTGCAGCTGATGCATAGTTCACACACCCTAGTCTCTGTAAGTCGCCTTGGATAAAGGCGTCTGCTAAATAAACTAATAATAATAATAATAATAATAATAATAATGGAGCGTGACGTGGTGACAGAAATAATAGAGCGTGACGTGGCGTCAGAAGCGGGTAAGCGAGGGGAAAATGGTTGTGAGGGTGCTTGTATTGTTAATGTGATTTGGGGAAATGTGAAAACCCACGCAGACACAGAGTGTGGGCAGACCTTAATTATGGCAGCTCTCTTGGGCAGTGTGTCGTGGCAGCCACAAGGTCAGGTGGCTATCTCCTGTATCCATGGAAACACGGTGACATACCCCACTGTAAAAGTATATTTATCGGTAGGACCGATAAAACGTCACCTAGTAGTTGGGGTTGCAGAAAGGCTACCATACCCAGTAATTCTGGCCCGAGACTGGCCAAACTACAAAGAATTGGTTAAATTAATGGCAGTCTCGACCGCACACATAAACATGGCAGAAAAGAAAGGGAAATGATTGGGGATGTTTTTCCCTTTCAAGCTGAAATGTTTACCCCCTTTTTTATCCAAGAAACACTAACAAAGAGAGATTAATTGGAAAATGGGGGGGAGCATTAATGAGACAAGGCTGGGGTCTGGTGGGAGAATGCTTGAATGGTAACAAATGGCAATCAAAGGGAGTTGGTACGCAGTGTGACTCAGAGGGCGAGGTTACTTGGCCATCCAGGCCATCTCAGTTTCAGAGCAGCCGAGCAGTGTGCGTGATCCAGTGCAGGTGGGGAGTCCAGGCAATTCGCTAAAGAAGCTGGACATAAACTCAGTTGGTCTGCCTTCCTCCATCCCCTCCGGAACTCCGATAACACGCAATTTCTCCTACTTCGGGATCTCCAGAGCATCAATCTTTGCGCAGAGCTTGTTATTTTTAGAGGAAAGCAGGCTGCAGGTTGATTCAATTCCAACAAGGCAGGTTTCAAAAGCATTTATGGAATCCTCCACCTCCCAATCTTTCTCGGTGACTTGAATGGGAGCAATTGCTAGCTGAATTTTGGTCCGAAGGGTAGCGATCTTGCCTCGTTTAACTTCCTTGTATAACATCTTCAAGCATCAGGCACCGCAGTGCTCTCTCCTCCATCAGCGTTCAACCCAGCAACGAGGGTAGTTGGATCAGCAGCCATCGACTTTTTGCCTGTCAGTTTCTGCGGCATTGCAAAGTAAATTAAACTGACAACAGCCAATAAATAAAATAAATCAGAAGAATTTAAGTTCACTTTGGTGCATTAGACAAAAAAAAAAGATTGATTGCTTTTCACCTCTACTCCATAACCGACCCCCTAGTCGTCTCACCTATATATGGATCTTTCTTAATTATTACAGTTACTGAATTAACGATTCCTTCCTTGCTATCTCAGATAACTCAAATTTCAATGTGTATCTTGGGATACACAGTGATGCTTTGTTGGAAACAGAAGGGGTGACTGTTTGCACCTAGTTACACTCACCCTGGTTTGCAATGTGCAAGAGAAGAGATACTTGAAGTAGCTATTGATTGGCTGTTTGATTGATTTACTGCTTAACTCGGTGGATAGAAGGTTTCCTTTATCTAATGCATTCCTTAGAGTGTGTGGGATAATTATTGTGCTCATGAAAGGTTCTGGATTAGCAGCACTGGAAAACAAAGTCTCTATTTATCCATAATGCATGGCTATCACAAGAAATGTGAGCTTCCCATATCGTTTGATGGACAAGACAGCAGTACAATCATTGGCTTCTCTTTTTCAGACTGTTTGAAGATATGCTTAGTACTACGCTTGCGGTTTGTGTAGTCGCCAGTTTGAGCCCATTCCTCCGCCCAATTGCGTTGGGGCTGTGGTTCAGATCTCATGGATTGGCTGGAGCCAATTTGCAAGGTCATAGCGGAAGCATGTAAAGGGCAGTGCTGCATGATGCACTACCATTGTAGATTCTGATCCAATTACCTAAAAACCTATATAACCACAAGAGCCTGGGTCTCTTGCATAGAGTTTAAGATGTTCACTTGCAGTCTGCATGGCTGACAGTGTTCTCCCAGACTCCATCGGTGACAAATGTTTTAGAGTTCAGTATATGATTAAATGTAGAAAAATAAAAAAAAAATCTTGGTATAGTTGTTGTACCCTGTAATCATCAAAACTATTGACACAATGTACACACAGCCCATGAATGAACTTCCACATTCCTTACTGATTACATCATGGATGTTTGTTATTTCTTTAGACTCCCAATGCTATACATTTCTTCACAGAAACATAAATGTTTTCATAAGGCCAAAGTGACAAAGTAAAAGTATATTTTAATCAGGAATAATGTTAAACACAGAGTGCTGTTGTGCACTTCTCTTTAAAAGCCAGTAGCCTTTGTTATGTACATACAAAATTAATTATGATGAAAAACTAAAGCACTTTGGTATAAATGGCTCTTCCGCCAGTTGTTCCATATGTGAGAATACATTAACTCTTAAGTTCTTAAGAATAGCATGACAAAGTTACTGTACTTGATGACTGTCGTTTCTGTTATTCTTATGAAAAATCAATTCTTGCACTTTGATGGTCCTATGGCCTTTGGAAATCAGTATGTCAGTCAAAGCTACTGTTTGCATCACTTCACCAATTACTAACATAATTATGATTATTAAACCTGGTAAATATAACTTAACGGTTTAATTTTTAGCTCAGTAAGGCTATTTTATAGATGAAAAACATATGCTTTCAAAGACTAAATCATAATTTGTATTCAGTACTTTAGTTTTAATACAATTCAATATTAACGACCATAAACAGAATATAGAATTGTAATTTTATTTTATGTTTAAACTTAATCTGTATTAAAGTAAAGCAAATGATAAAAAAAAAATATTTTCAGGAGGCTACAGTGATAATGCAAGGCTGTGAATTCATATTGACTGATTATTATTTTTATTATTAGTTTATTTAGCAGACACCTTTATCCAAGATGACTTACAGAGATTAGGGTGTGTGAACTATGCATCAGCTGCAGAGTCACTTAAAACTACGTCTCACTTGAAAGACGGAGCACAAATGACTTGCTCAGGATCACACAATAAGTCAGTGGCTGAGGTGGGATTTGAACCGGGGATCTCCTGGTTACAAGCCCTTTTCTTTAACCACTGGACCACACGGCCTCCTTGCGGACCACACAGCCTTGCTGATGCCCGGGACAACAAGGTTTGTCTGAGGGACAAGTTTTGTCACTTTGCCCCTTGGACAAATACATATTTTTTCTCTCTCACTACATTCGTTCTGTTGCTAGAAAAACAGTCCTGGTAGATTTCTAGAGAGCCACACAAGTTTCTGAAAACTCTAAATTACATTGCTTTTGTCTAGTTCGGAAGCCTAGTAAAGAAAAATATTTTGTATTCCGTTTTATAGGGCATGGTATCCTGGTATTTTATCTGATAATATATGTCTATGCCAAACTGGTGCTCCCATAGATATAAAAATATAACTCAGGGGGGGATCCAACTGACACAAGATGTGTCCTTCTCTCCAGCAAAGCATTGTATACAGTGCCTTATAAAAACTACAGACTGCCAGCAATGTGAATGGTTTGTATTCCCATGTGTCTTTCTAAGGCTGCATGGTTTATTATTTAAAGTGATACATCATCATAACTTGATTTTTTTTCTGCACAAGGTAAAAGTGTGCTGTAAAAAAACATATCATGTTTAAATGAATCATTAGGAAATAAATGTAGTTTTAAATATGTATCAGTATTTTCAAATTTGGGTTCAGGAAAAAAAATATATGAAAAAGAGCTGTGTAGTGCCAGTGATAATGCTGCCACTGCCACTTTTTATCTTAAATTTCATGAAGCAAAACCTTGGTTATTACTCCTAACCCTCAATAAAATGAAAAGGATTACAAGTGTACTACACACAGGAAAAAATGTTCTGTCCCTCATAAACTACCTAGAGAAAGCCTCTACAATTTAACAGTGAACAATTCATGTTATAATAGAAAAGGTAATGTTGTACTTTGCACTGGCCAAGGGTTCATCTGAATCCCCAATTTAACACGTAATTAGAAACAAACATAAATTACAAATGAAATCAAAACAGAACGTAGGGATGCACGGTCTAGATATGGTGGTGGCATTTATATCAGGGTTTATATCAATTTGGTTTATTGTAGCTAATGCAAGTATAAATAAGGAAATGTGGTTTTCTGTGTGGGAGTTACAACTTTTGTGAAAATAAAAAGGTTACTAAAAACTAAATACAAAAATAGATATATTCTGGTTTTATATATGTACACCTACAGATTGACATTTTTTCATCTAATGGAAAATGAAGGTAGTAAAAATACAATACATTGACATAAAAAGCTGTATTCTTTATATTCCTGATGGCTCATTAATAAATGCTTTCCCTTATCTTCTTCAGCTCTGGCACTTGAAAAGACAGGTGTTGTACAAAAACCCTGGAGCTAAAAGGCTAATCCCGCTTTTCACAAATACACCTTTTGTTCCATTCGTTGGACTTGGCATTGCAGAATAGAGCTATTTAAGAGTCAAAGTAAAAGGAGAGGGAAACGCTTCTGTACATATGGTTGTTGAATACGATTACATCATTTATTTAGTTCAAATGGTATAACAATGCAGGGGTGTGCTAAGAGGAAAGGCCTCTTGTAAGAAAGAGCTAAGTATATTAAAAAAAAAACCTCAAAAAGTATCTTCTACCAGTATAAAAGAAAGTTCACTGGTATACAAACCTTGGAACTCAGGTGCTATGAAAGAGAATAGGCTCCTCATTGTTAAGGCAGGATCAGGACATTTCTTTGTTCATTTTCCCCCTTGGCACTACAATAATAATATCTTGTCAATCCTGAGAAAAGTTGGCATTGATCACAATGACTGATGGATATTTAGCAAATGAATGCATCAAAATGGTTTGTTCTTGTTGATGTATGTCTTTATAGTGTCCCCCAATGGGAATACAAATAACTGGGACTTTTGCTCATAAGGTTTCTATTTTTTTCTTAGAATGGTCAGACTTAACTCTTGGCTTTCAATTTGCTTACTGGTGTGAGTCAGCCAGTTCATTTTAATAATGACAATAAACGTAATATAAAATATTAAATCATTTCAAAGCTAAATAGAAATTAAAGATAACATACAGTATTTACTTTAAAATCCACGCAACATTGCATTAGATTTAAAATAAGAAATCAGATTTCAAATATCTTCTACTTCTACTTATAATAATGTATGAAAAATAAACAACTGAAAATGAAGTTGTTTTTTATTAAAAGTAGTTTTTATTTAAAATTAGGTGATGTATTACCTGTCAATTTATTACATGTTAAAAATGAACTGTGGGACAAATTAACAGTATAACTAAACATTTATAGCAACTATTTTATATACCTGCAAAGAAAATCAAAAACAAGATTAAAAACATGAATTATAACACTGTGGTGGATACCTACCGTCTCAGGTGCTTCATTGTCAAGCCCAGCTAACTTATCTCGGCTGTCCATTCCTTTTCGACCCAATCCATCTACTGCTGTCTTTCTTGACTATGTATTACGATGCGATGTTTGTCAGCATCCGTAGAGTGCCAAATTTAGAAGCAAGGCTGTTTGCAAATCATACATAACGGTTTCCTGTTGCATTCGGGAGTGAAGCATGCAACAAACGTCTTATGTTCTATTTGAGCCGTTCGGTAACAAAGCCAGCAGTTCTTATGCTTCTCTAGGAAGCCAGGAACATGTAATTTATGGAACGATGAGGGAGGCTGACTTCATTTGGCTGTTGGCTCATATAGCAGTACATCGTCATCTATACCTATTCCCACTAGCTGCTGGCAAAGATTTTCTCTAAAATGAAGATGAGAATATTTTCTGCATCTTTCAAAACCGGCTGTTCCCTCATTTTTTTCGCGCAACTCTTGGAAGAGAAGGAAACTGTTGGTGACCGCTATATCAATGAAGTGGTTTATTGCCCACTTGAAAACCCCAGAGATGTACCCTACTTAGCTCAGTCCAGACGGTTGTCATGCTGATGCGCTGGGGAGGCCGCACTGTGGTTGATCCCCGGAGCCAGCATCGCAGCCGTTGTGTGTGCTGATGCGCCAGGGAGGCAAAATAAGCTGATCCCTGGAACCAGCATTACACTTCAGCCATTAGCACCAGACAGAAGGATATCTACATCATCATATGGAAGGAAACGTAAATGGATGGAGACACATATGGATCACATTAGTTTACTGTAAAGCTACGTCTTAGTTGGTGCTTATCTTGGCGAGAGCCGAGTTCAAATCAGCATGAAGTTTTAACATCTACTCTTGTGTAATGGAAATCAAAATTTTGGTTTGGGTGATAAAGTTTAAAACATGTGGCTTTTAGATGATTGAGGAAGTAGCACAGTTTGCGTAACCAATCAGTGTTATTTTCAGTGGTGGGATTGACGATATGTTGCGCAGCCATTATCGCCTTGAATCGATCAGATTTATTGTGGTAATAATTGAGAGGAACGGTAGTTCCTCGCGCCAAGTTATCAGCGAACTGCGAGAACTGCCTCACTCTCTATACAGCAAGGATAGTTTATGTGTTTTCAAGGTATTGGCACAGCAAAAGTAAATCACAAAAGCACCATTTCACTTTTAATTTGTAGTTCCCAACACTCTTAGCTGTAGGGAACTCACTTATTGTGACGTCTATATCATTCACATTAAATTATTTATTTCTCTTTTAAAATGGAACATTTGCCTGCAAAAAAATCAGAAAAGAAAAGGTCTGGTATACGTGGGATTTGAACTTATAACCTTCAGTTTGTAAGCATGTTGTGTTACCGTCAGTGCTAAATGATTAGTTGAGACAAGTAGTATTTTAAAAGATGAAGTCAGCCAGCTGAGAATTCTCTGGACTTTGTTACATTTTTGAGATTTTTCAAGTCATCATTCATCTTCATCATAATCATCATTCTGAGATTCTGATCTTGAGCTCTGAATTTTTTTGGTTTCCTTTCAGTGTAATGCTCATTGTGGTCCCTATTGACACAAGGAAGTACGGTTTCCTCTCTTGATACTGGTTGATAAAAGTAACACTGTTTGTGGTCCTGTGGCAAAGTGGGTTACAGTGCGCAGGTGTAGAGGTGATGCAGTGCCCCAAACAATGATAAACACAGTACTGGTGATATGATGGTTCTTTTATTTTTAATCCAATAGTCGAAACTGACCAACAGAAAACGATAATGAAATACAGGCAGTACCCAATGCTTGGTAATGCTCTGTATAAATAATGCACGGGGAAGTCCCAAATGATAACACACAAATCCACAAACAAATAGACACACACAGACAAAACACAAACGGTCACCAGTCCTTTAATGAGTGTAGTAGTGCTAGTGGTGAATATAAATACAGCATGCTTTAGTGCAGTGATGTTCCGGGTGGGTGCTGGCCTTTGGTGACAGCTCCGGAACTTGTGTTTAGCTGTCTAACAAACAGACAAGTAACAGTTAGACAAACGAAGACAAAACACTCATGGTACATTTAACACGGGTCCTTCCGGTCTCTAATGCATGTACCCAAAATGAAGGAACAGATTACGATTTTATGCTGTCACACATGACCCCTTGGTAAACTAGTGCAACCACTCTGTGGCTGCCACATCTTTACCTTCCGGGTCAATGCGTTCTTGCAACAGAGTCTTGCCTTCATCCAGATTGGCCAACTTCCTGACCTTGGGAAAGAACTGTCAGACCAGCCCGTCCAAAGAACTCTGTTCTCGCTGCTTAGCACCCTCACAGGTCGGGAGGGAGGGAGATTTACAATCAATAATCATTGCATTTCTGTCAAAGGTCCCCACTGGACAAAAAGGAATGTTCATTTCTGAGAATTAGCTATATGCTGAAGGATAGCCTATATGTTTGGTAAAAGTAAAACATAAATAAATAAATACATTAATATAAATATTGAAATAATATTGAAATACATAAATTAATACATATACATGTATTTCTTTATTTATCTTGATATTTATTTTTCACTATAATATAAACACTGCCATTTAATATTGTATGAAATGAAAATAAATATTCAACAGTTTTTATTCAATTGTATATTAGTGAAGATTTTCGTGCATAAAGCTCATCATGCTTTCATATATTTTTTACTTTCAAATTAACGACCCGGACAGTTGCTTTGTTGTAGGACTTGTCTGTTCAGTTTGTCTCATCTGTGTTTTATATTTGTTACATGTATTGTAAGGGGAATGGGTCACACCGTTAGCATGGGAAGGGGGAGTGAGCGAATGAGTGGGGAGAATGTATGTTGTTGTTTACAGGGGTTGCAGAGCAATTTGACAATTCAACACCATCTCCCTCATTTAGGATTGCCACCTGTCCGGGTTTGACCTGAACAACCCGGAAATTGGCATCTGTGTCCGGGTGGCAGGAATTAACAAGCCCGGACACCCTCATTTGCGTTTTTTTAAGTGAAAAAATATTTTCTTTGACATATATTAGTTGCTTAAACAATTTCCACTATCTTATTATAAATGTGTTTAGGACTGATCTGTACATTCTACTTTGTACCCAGCATTTGAATAATGCTGAGGACAACGGACATATTCACGTGATGTAAACAATCCAAGTGAGGGTTTTCAGTCATGTGACCCCAGCAGTCTACATAATAATAATAATAATAATAATAATAATAATAATAATAATATTATTATTATTATTATTATTATTATTATTTATTTCTTAGCAGGCACCCTTATCCAGGGCGACTTACAGTCGTAAACAAATACATTTCAAGAATCACAGTACAAGTATTAATACAATTAAGAGCAAGATAAAATACAATGACTTCAGTTCTAGAAAGTACAATTATATTACAAAATAGGAATCAATATCAGAGCAGATAACAGTGTCAGTGATAGTTACATCAGGGTAACAAAATACTACAGATTGAATAACACTTGTGGCAGTACAGGATTAAATGCAGTAAAATAGGGAGCAGATAAGTGCAGTAAAGCGCATTAAGGAAGAGTGATAAAGTGTCCAGAGGGAAAAGAGGTGTTCTACAGGTGCTGTCTGAAAAGGTGAGACTTGAGGAGGCCCTGGAAGGTGGTCAGGGACTGGGCAGGCCTGACATCTGTAGGAAGGTCATTCCACTACTGCGGGGTGAGGGTGGAGAAGGAGCAGGCTCTGGAGGCAGGGGAGCATAGAGGAGGTACAGCCAGTCCTCTAGGTTGTGGAGGTAGCTGGGTGCAGTCTGGTCAAGGCTGCACGGAAGTCTGGTCAAAATTAATGTTTCACTATCAAAGCCCAAACGGGGGGAGCACGAGCGTCCAGCACCGAGACGGGGGGAGCACGAGCGTCCAGACGGGGGAGCACGAGTGTCCAGCGCCCAGACGGGGGGAGCACGAGCATCCAGCACCCAGACGGGAGGAGCACGAGCATCCAGACGAGGGAGCACGAGCGTCCAGCACCCAGACGGGGGAGCAGGAGCATCCAGCACCCAGACGGGGGGAGCACGAGTGTCCAGACACCCTCATTTGCGTTTTTTTAAGTGAAAAAATATTTTCTTTGACATATATTAGTTGCTTAAACAATTTCCACTATCTTATTATAAATGTGTTTAGGACTGATCTGTACATTCTACTTTGTACCCAGCATTTGAATAATGCTGAGGACAACGGACATATTCACATGATGTAAACAATCCAAGTGAGGGTTTTCAGTCATGTGACCCCAGCAGGCTACATACTGTCGGATTTGCAACCACAGAGCTTAGTTCTTGCCGTCAGTCACAGGAATTAGAAAGATATTTCTGACCCCTACTGTGCACCACCGTTGAGCAAGCACACTTTGATGTGATTTGACCAAGTTTCTTTTTTCCTTTTTAGAAAATGTACTTACATTTTCAATAGTTTGTTACAAAATACAGTACTAATATAAATTATATACAGTATGTTTATGTTGTTCGTATATAAACATTTAACATCTTTGGTTATAGACTCATAATTAAAACAATGTATATAACATATTTGTTATAAGAGTATTATAACTTTGTACAGGGATAAAAAATAAATAAATAATCTTTTGTCTAGAATCTGTATATTTCCTGTAAAATTAACTTCAGCGAGTGACAGCTAAATGGTTAAGGTAAGCCAAGGAGACTGTACTAGAAGGACTATGCTGTGCAAAAAGGAGCACAGCATTAACAATATGTAAGGTTGCCTAAAATTACAGGTAGATGGATGCTGTTTGCAATTATTGTACTTTGAAATATGTTATAAATGATGGTGTTTCTGTGATTTCGTATTAGTTCAGTAAAATAATAAATGTAGCATAATGCATTCTGTTAACAGTAAACTTTAAAAAAATATATATATAATGTATTTTATTTATGTGTAACAAACGTGAGAAAATGTAGTTGATATGAATGACGCTTTCATTGAACATACATACTTTTGCACACATTACTTTAACGTGCATATACATATTGTAAACTGCGCTGCAACTCTCGGGTTCGTAGCCCCTTTAAAAACCACTGACCCGACACAGGAACTTGTAGTTTTAGCGCAGTTGCGCACTTTTATTTTCAAAAACAAAACTAAAACAAAATAAAACACCTAGCTCTTTTTCGAGCACTAACAAAACACAACTGGAACTCTAAACTATAAAACAGGACAGCTAAGCTGTTTACCTGTTAAAAACAAACAAAAACACACAGTTTTTCACAAATAATACTTTACCTTTTTACTACGGCTGTACACACGCGCACAGTCCGGTTTCTTCACACACATCAGCCCAGAACAAACTGGCTGCACCCTTTTTAAACCCTGCACCTGGCACTAATTTACAATAATTACCAGGTGCAGGTGATAATTAAACAATACAATAATTAACAATTTAGTTTGGCAGGGAGAATTTAACTCGACATTTTCAATTTAACAAATCATTTTCCCTGCGCAGAGCTGATTGCCCTGCCTATATATATATATATACATTGCATATGCTTAACAATCTTGCTCTTATTGTATTACTTGTATTGTAACACTTGAAATGTATCTGCTTACGATTGTAAGTCGCCCTGGATAAGGGCGTCTGCTAAGAAATAAATAAATAAATAAATAAATAAATAAATAAATAATAATAATAATAATAATAATAATAATAATAATAATAATAATAATAATAATAATCTTATTAAACATTATTGTTGATTCAACATCATGCAATTGTCATTTTATACTAATCCACCCGGAAGAGGTATAGGTATAGGTTCAGTTATTGAACCACTATGTCAATATGTAGACTTTTATTTCCAGCTCTTTGTCTGTAAACTCCCTTCATTTGTTTCTGATACATGTGATGTTCTTAACCGTATTAATGCTGAATCAATTATTATATTTATATTTAAAAAAGTGACAGATTGCTGCTCAACATATGTAGCACCCGGGAGGGGCACTCGTTCTTTCTGATCAGGGTGGGATGAGCCAGGCAGAATACCAGAAGGAAAATAAACTAGACTGCACTACTATGTCAGGCAATTAACATAGTTTTATTAAATACAGGTGGTAAACTATACTTAAGAAAAAGGGCAGATCTAGAATACACAGTCACAGCAAGCAGTTTGCACAGCCTTTTAATTAAAAAACAATAACGAAACACAGAATTCCAAATTAAAACTAAAGGGCAGTGCAGCTCAATACCTGCACGGAGACGGGGCTCACAAATAAAAAACAACAATAAAACCAATACAGCCCATCTCCAGCACTCCTCTAAAACCTCAATGCCCCAAAGCCCACATGCATGACAGAATGGAGACCAAAAGCGCAAGCAGGGAGATATGCCTTTAAATTTGGCAGCTTTCTTTCCTATTTGTCTTCCTACCACCTGCAGAATCCGGGTCCAATTCATTTACTCCTGCTGGCTGCGTGTTCAGCCTCCACTCCAAACAAACCTGGGTTCACTTCACAATGGACAAATCAATCTCTAGAATGGATGAGATCAGGAATATTTATACCAGGTGCTCAGCTTCTCCAAATCAATTAATTTACACTTATGGGAGTTGCGAACAATGGAATGTTAGTGTAATCAGTGCAAATCTACAGAAAGTAATGTGCCAAAATAAACATGCTTAAACAAGGTGATAAAATCAAAAAGACAACATTAAAAAGTGAATACACTACAATAATTAATCAAATGTACCTATTTTAACATAACGTGAGCAACCCTGCTACACATAGATAGAATGTTAGTGTAATATGACAATTGCATGATGTTGAATCAACAATAATGTTTAATAATATATTGTAACTGCGGGTCAATTTGGGACTGCTTGGGACCGTGTGTGTGTGTGTTGTCCTGTCTTCCCCGCTGTTTGCGTGTGCAACCCTGCGTGACTGTGAGTAGAAGCGCGTTTTGTGTCTAGGCAACGCTGGTGCACTGCCTGGGGTGTCACGTGCACAGTGCAGCTGTATGAGAGAGGGTCTGTGTTGGCTGGACTGTGATTTGTGTTCGGTTCTGCCAAGCAGCTGTTTGCGCAGGACTGAGGGTCTGTGTGATTGGACCATGTGTATGTAAATGTACCCCTGTGTGTGTGAGCCAATAGGGCTCGGTGGGGATCACTATTTAGGAGCTGCCTGCGTGCAGCTCGGGGTCATGTTGTGGTTTTCATGTAGCTGTGTGCTAGTGTGTCCTGGAGCTGCCTATCTGAGCTAAACCATTTAATAAGAGAGTGTCCATTTGCCTGCTTTTCCAACGCTTCAATAAAAATAGCAGTTTTCACTGCTTTAAACTGCATCCTGTGCTGTCTCCATTTCTTCCTGCTGCGGACCAGATACTCTGCCGCTACAGTATATAGCAGATTGTTATGTATTTGGAATGTGAATTTCTAGTAATCGGATAATGGTGTTAAATGACAATGAGCACCGGGTGCATTTAATCGATCAAATGAGTCCTGCTTTCAATACGCTCTGATAAAGCCAACATATCGAAATGCGTCAGCGTACCTGTTTTTACCTTGTTTTAATGAATAAAGCAGCTATCTTTTACCACAAACAAAAAAGGAGAGTACAGTGTATGTATTCTTAGTTTTAACCTAAATAGAACAATGCATTGTATTATATCCTCGTTTCTTGTTTACAGTTGTGTCTCGGTACATTTCTGTGATTTGGGGCCATCTGAGTTCATAGTAAGGAGAGGTCGGCCATATAACTTTGCTGTAAACATCCGGGAGCAGATTGAATTCTACTCCGCCCTTAAAACAGTGGCAGTTTGAATATGGCCATAGACAGATTCGTTCAACTTGATCCCAGTGGTTGATGAAAAAGAGGCATAAGACCATTGTAACTTTACTGTTTCTATCATTATACTATGGCCCATGCTTTAAAAGGTTGGTAAAAGGGGTTTACAAACAAGTAATAGATCATTACAACAACCTTGGAAAATCAATGAGTAAGTTTTCTGATAGGTATATTTAAGAGATAAATATTCTCAGCATAATCAAGTAGTTAAGTTTTAAGTTTGGGGGTAGAAAAGGTAAACCCCAAAAATGTGTATACATTATTAAAGATTATTATAACTATTTTGGCCTAACTCATAAATAAATCATATTATTATGTAGGAACATTAACAATGCTTGCCAGTTTTTGCCCCTGAAGGATTAATTAGCCAATAGGTATTTCAGTTTTATTTGTTTGTATCCAAACTGCTTTTTTAATGACATTTTACATTTAATCATATTTCGACATGTTGTCTAATAATAGTAATAATATATATATATATATATATATATATATATATATATATATATATATATATATATATATAGTTTTTTTTTCTTTAGGGAGTAATACGAATTATATAAACTACAAATTAGGTTTAATTGAAAAGATTGTCAGTGAATTATATAGTTGCATGATTAGAAGCTTGAGTTTCATAAACATGCAGTGTTTAGATTTAGATTTACTGTTGGAGTTCAAACAGTTGCTTGAACTTAGTCCTATTCAGAAGCTTTGGTTTAATCCAGAAGAGTGGGCTTTACCCATAGTTTTGTCACTAAGATTGACCTATAAAGCATGCAATTAGACAAGAAAAAGAGTTGTCCCTTGTTGAGTACTATAATTTGTATTCTGTTCTGTTTAAACTCAAACAGATTTGTCACCATTCTTACTTATAGTCCATGGGCTGAAAATGTAAAATATGCTCATTCTTGCACCCTCATGGCAGCCATAGTTTTTTGGTATCAAAATGCTGATTGCATTTCCAGGAGATAGTCCTGAAATGTTGTCCAGAAGGGGTGCTGTGAAAGAACCTACCACAAGAATCACTTTTGCCACAAAAGAACTGTATTAGAAGTCATTTAATTCTGTGTGTGAAAGATAAGTCATGTTTGGTATCAACATATATGCAGTGTATTAACATGGGTGCTTTGGGTTAAAAAAGGATACAATATATCCAAATAAGTCAATAAGTAAACCTCATACATAGAGTTCAAGACAACTGGAAAAATTCTTATTTTAAAACAAAAATATTTAGTCTCAACTTAAAGGTTAATGATCTAATGATTACAGGAAGTATAAGGGGTAAAACACAATCGCCCTACTTATTGCAAATGTGGTGTTCCTTTTTATAAAGGAACACATTGTGCAACCAACTGCTTATTTTGTATCAAGTAATCAATGTGAAAGGTGTACACTGTTGTATGGCACAATGGCAAGAGATATTAGTGAGTTAAAGTTAGGGGAAGGGGAGGGGGACAGATACATTTTGGAAACAATACAGGTAAAGTGATAAGGAAGTATACAGCTGAGATTTAGTAAAAAAATATACGTATACTATATAAAGAAATAGCCAACTGATCATTATTATAACTGTATTGGATTTTAACTATCATCAGGAGTGCAAAAACAAACATCACAGTAGGAGAATAAATCACATTTTATTCTATTTTTCTTAAGCAGTTTTAACAACAAATCACAATGCACTATAACTGTAATCCTACCTTCACATTACCAGTAAACAACATCAATCACATCAGCACAGTACCAGTGTAGTTATGAATGAGATGTGTTCACTTATTATAACCATTTGTAACCTTACAGAACGTTTGTTGTATTGCTAAAATGATATGCTGTTATTTGCACCCAGTGTAATGTTACTACCAAAAAATGATCAATGCAACTGTAGTCTATTTGAATTCTGTATACGTACATTAAATGACAGCTGTCATCTACTGTAGATTTTATTTGAATTATACAACTGAAATCTTGGTATAGAAAATGGCATATTATATATTACAATAAAGTTTCCTTAGATGATTGTGGATTTGCAGTGCGTCCTTGGCTTTTAATACCTGTGTCTTATCCACACAAGAATGAAGAACAGGCGTCAAGGACACACAGCGATGCACTAGGAATCGAGATCATTGACATGGATTTTGCCTAAACGTATTTGTAATGTTGTCAGACTGCCCCCACACTTTATGTACAATGTACACTTTCACCTTTACATGTTTGTATGCATACAAAATGTTATACTGTAAGTGTTCGGTGGCTACTTCTAATCATGTTGAGTTTATTTATCGCGGAGGTGAGCAAAGAGTAACAGAGAAAATGCATGAGCTTATGCATGAGTTTAATAAACATATAATGAAGTGTTACATACATGGTATACATGTATAATAACTAACAACTAGAAACACCAATGGCACTTGAAACATATGTATTTTTTTCTTTTTAACCAAAAAAAGATTGCAACATGCACATTAAAAGAGATGTATATAGTAAGCTTTGGCAAAATGCCCCCCTGAATGAGGGTAAATGAACAATGGGGTTTAATTTTTTTATTTATTTTTTAATCCGTGCCATTCGATTTTTACCCACACACCAAATAATCTTAAATCAGCATTTTATATGTGAAGTGTTCTAAATAAATGTACATTTTGCATGAAAAAATGTATAATTTTAAATGAAGTTTACAAATTATACACGAAATAGATATTTCCATTATTTTTTTATTTCCATTTGACTGCTGCTCGCTAGTAGGAGAGCTATCTCGCTGTACACTGGTAGTTTCCATAACAGTGCGTTATGCTTCCATTCATTTTTCTTGATCTCATTAACATGCATTTTGATTAACGAGTTCCCATTATTTAGTCATTGAGACAGGAAGAGATGTACGTGACCTATTAATCAGGAGGCAAGTGAATGTGTGGAAGGCACATTATTTCATGTTAAAGGTTATGTGATTTAAAAAATTTGGAAAACATATGATGAGCTATCTTTTTGACGGCCAAGTACAAGTAATGAGAAGATGAACAAATACCATATCAATGTGCAGGTCTAAGCCTTATATCATAATTAATGTTTCTAAAAACAACTGGGCAAAGTGACAATTTTTTATTTTTATATTTTTTGTTTTTTAACTTCCCTGGACTAGCTGTCCTCTCTGGTAATTTAACTGTACCGGCCTTATTTTTTGTTTCTTACACACAGCACACAACAAATATTAAATTAAATATTACAGCTTTGGTCAGCAAAGAAAGGGGCGGGCTTGACAACCCACTAGACCCAATGAACCCCTGACTATCCTATAGATTCTGCCCATGCATGCATACCAGTTCTTGAGCTTTTCAAGTTGCTTACACCAATATCAGAGAGATCAGAATACATTTTTACTTAATTTATCATTACTTCATACTAGCTCACAGCCCCACCATTGCTGCTTTCTCTGAGACCCTTCAGAATAGCAGTGTACCAATTGACCGTCTCCTCATCCCAGGTTACAAGGACCCAAACCCTTTTAGAAGACCTGCACCTGATTTGTAGTTGTACCATTCTTATCTATGTGTCCAATAATACATCTGCCACCAATATTGCTAATTATCACTCTCCAGCTCATATATTTGGATCAAAATCCAACTACCTGCTAAGTTGCTCTTTATATGCTCAGTTCACAGGTTACCATACACTGAGGATTCAGATTATGACATTCTTTTCTCTGCTATTGATGATATTGAAGCTAATCATCCCAACGCTGATAGCCTCTTGTAGGTTACTTCAGTAGTCACCACATGCAGAGGCTTGACAGTAAGACGACCACCTGAAACGGTGTCTCTGCTCATCACTTCTCTATTGTTCATAAACTCAACAAACTTGTCACCGTCCCACCTGCAGTGATTCTTTGCTGGATCTTTACCTCAGCAGCCATCCTGAGAACCACATTATCAGTTTCCTGTTCCATGGGCTTCTCATACCATGCTGTGATAACCTCTTTAACAGAATGCCTTGCCTTCCTCCATCTCTTCCATGTACTTAGGAACCATGCAATATTGAAATAAAAGTAATTTAAGAGTAAAAGGTAATATGACACAGGTTTAATTGTAGGAAGTTTGTTTATAGCATCCTTTTTGACCTTGCTAATTTAAATAATGTATGCTTTTATCTTTCAAGACAGTGTGCATAATAACAGTATTATAAGTAGACTGAATAACTTGTTGCTTGCTGTCAAACACAAAGGGCCAAGGGTGGCTATTGTTTTTAACAATGGGCCATTGTGGCAGGACGGCTGAGTAGTGACATCCCCAGACCAGGAAGCTGACAGAGGCACTGACAGGTACTTGCAGGTTGAAATGTATATTTAATGTGGTGTAAGCAAACTTCCTGTACACTTCTTCCATGCTTCTCCTTCAATACACATTAAGAAATAGGTATACTGTATGCAGGGACACGGGAAGTGGGGGTGCTGGGGGTGCGGCCGCACCCCCACATGCCGAGGGAGGGGTGCGTTGGCGGTTTGGCTGCACCGGCAACTTTTCTAGTTAACTTTAGTTTATGAAAGAGCATTTGCATGCCTGCAAGAAAGTCATGAATCAACGTTTCAACCAATTAGTATTGCCCTGTGCATGCTGCCATTTAGTGTTTTAACCAATTAGCACTAAGCATTGCTATGTGAGGGCGATGCTCATTGTTCCAACCTATCAGCACCAAGCACTGTCATGCGAGAGACAACGTTTACTTACAAATGTGTCCTGACCTAGCTGCTGGTTTCGCTATGATAACTTTGTGTTTAACAATGTGGGATGGCAAAACATTAAAAATGAATCTCTGTAACTTCCAGAACCACATTTAAACAGTTGAGAATAAAGGATATTTAACTGTTAACATGTGTCAGTATATTTCTCAATAAACAAATCATAACCTTCCTGCGTTTCTTTTTACTAGTAGTAAGAACCAGTCCACGTTCTGTATGCCACTTATTTAAATTTAATTAAACCAAAGAAATCATACTCTAAACTGTATTGTTAGTGGTGCTGTCTTCTCTGTCGTGTTCTTTATTATTATTATTATTATTATTATTATTATTATTATTATTATTCTTCACTATTCCCTTTTATAACTCATACTGCAACAGCCCAGGCCAGTGAGGCACGATCATTTCCATTAGTAGTCTCATACTAGTACTGTATTTGGAATTTGAGCTATTTTTTTATTATGGATCCAAGTAGAAAGTGACAGTTTATGTTTTCGGTAAGAACACAGAAGAGATGTTCAGTTGTTAAGGAACCTTCCGTAAGCTTAAGTCTGTTTTAATGGATGTATAACTGTGTTTCTTGCCACGGCATGACAAACTGCCATTTTCATTTTTAGCTTCCAGTAGAAAATAGTTTTTCCATTGAACATTGTTGATTGTTACATTTTGAGTTGAATATTTTTAATTGACCGCAATGTAATGGGTTCCAAAATGTAAAAAATAAATGCAAGTAGCATATAAAAGGAAGGCAGGGAGGGATGCAAGACAGAGGGAGTGGGTGAAACTACTAAGAGATAAAACAATTCAAATAAAAACAAAATTTAAACAAATCAATTTACAACGATATTGACGTCAATCTTTCTTCACTCTAAAGAATTTCTCACAGATAAAAGCAACGCGACTAGCTCAATTGCTAACAGGTTTATTGCTCTGTATCCCCATATTGCAATTTAAATAGCACCCCTTTTAATGTAAACACATGAGCTAATTAATACTTCAAGTAGTTTCTTTGTTAATTCTACATTTTGCTATTTGTTAAGTTTAACTAGTCGTGTGTATCCAGACAGGATACCTGTATTTTATCAAATCAGTGGTGTGTAGTGTAGTGACTACATCCTCCTCACAGTGAGAGGAAAGCCGCCAGTTTTCTTCAAGGAATGTAGAGCTATAAAGTATTTGAGCTTGATTTAATCCAGCCCATGGTTAAATAATGCTAATTACAGCTTTAAAGAAAGGTAGAGAGAAGATTAATACATGTAAAAATCTACCAATCCTATATTAATAAGTAACAGTTGCTACCAAATAACAAGCAGTAGTGCACTACCTTTAAAATAGTAACTTTCCCAATTTTATTTAAGATCGTGCGATCAAAGAAACTACAACATGATATCGAAAAAGTCTACCGAAAGTCATACTAGTTTTACAGTATTTCAGGGGAGAGTGTAAGCCGTTAACCAGCTAGAGCATTATAATTTTTATTTTGTTTGTACCTTCTCAACTTAGTGCCTTTAAAGGATTAATTTAGCAGGACGAATCACTGCATAAAGTATCAAAACGAACATACTTAATTCAATAAAAGCCTCCCCTATTAATAAAACACAAAGGATAATACCCTTATTATTTCCACAAACAATAAACCATTCTATAATCCTATTATGCACATAACATTTCCGATTACGCTTGCCTTCCATCTGGAAAACAATAAAAGTAGTGACTCCTAACATTTTGAAATCCTATACAATACACGGTGTTATGATAAAAAAGAGAGTCACGCTGGGGTAATCCAGATGACAAACAGGTAGAATATGTTATTTTCTTTGTGAATATAGTTCTGGTGTAAGACCTATCAATCTAAGCTAAAATGACCTTGGCTCCTACTGTGAATTGTTGAGTGTGCTTCATTAATGTAAGAATAATTTTGGAATGAGTGTATAAATGGGGAGTTTTGTCTGAGGTTCAGCATGCTGAGTAGTGGGATCAGATTTCTTCTAAGGTTTAACACAAACAACTAGAATACAATATGCCTTTCTTATTGAAGGGAGCCCAGGTCACCTACAAACATCGTTTTGTTTGCTAAATTACATTTTTAATCTAACTGGATTTACATCATGTCAGACTCAAAAACTATACAACAAATCAGATGTCTCATTCGCACCTTCAAGTGATCGGAGCAAGGATGCAGATCATCCAGTTTATTGAAGGATACTGTACATATTACTGGTGACTTTGGGAAAGAAGCAGAATCACCAAGGCAAGGGTCGTTCTGACATCCTCAGACTTATGTTTTCATTATATTAATTTTAAAAGCAAAACAGAAAAAACTTGATGTAACAATTGGAGATTAACAGTAAGCAGTGCATACACTCTTTCAGTAATAAATAAGGACGGTGGAACAAAAACTCTGGAAAAGTTATTTGTACAGGTGCTTCTGTGGTAGGGCACAGAGAACTCAGAATGTAATATTTTAAAAAGCGTAGGTCAAACAACTGAAAGTTTGCAGCCTTATTAAATACATGTGAATATTATTTTTGAAGTAACAAACATACTGAACAACAATAAGACTGGTAATAGTTTATAGGAACATTAAAGTTCCCATTGTATTATAAGATTCAATCATTTACATGTGTATAAAGTACAGGCTTGTTGTTTAGTGACATGAATACATCACTTGTGCTTTGCTATTTGGGTTTTATGTTATTATTTATTTAATTTAGGTATTATAATACACCCTTAGACTCCAAAGGAACTCCCTGACGCAAGTTTCATTGCCAGGAAAGTCCCTGGGAACATAGAACAGCAGCCTAGAACAATAAATACAAATACAGAAATACAAATTTAAAAATAAACTTAAAATTACAAACCAAATACACATTACTTTATTGATTTTAAGTTGACAAAGATCTAGAGACAAGCAACTGCACATTGAAAGAGCAACAGAGGGGTAGAACGATGATTAATATGACAAGAGTCAAATAGTTCAGGTAAAAATAGTCAAATAGGTCGACTGGTCACCACTTTTAAAATAATATTATTAAAACATGTTACTTCACAATCATGTGGTGTGTGATTAATTGGCTACCAGCTTCTAAGGTCAACTGTCACTTTACTATTCAACTTGTTGACTATTCGCTGCTACCCAAAATCAACATAGCAAAAGACCTAGTACCAGACTAAATTCTGCATTTAGGAATAATCTCTGTACAACACTTTCAAGGCACAATAAGATGAAACATTCATTACAATGCTATTCAGATAACATGATGACACAATATTTTTGATTGATTAAATATAAATAGATACAAAATTATTCTGTCAGATAAATGCAAAATATTTTAAGCTTTGTTCAATATAGATACAGGCCAATAGTAATATAAAACATTTGATGTCTCTTCAGCTTGTGTATTCCTGAAATTAACTGAATCCTCAGTTGCCCTGATGCACACTGCTTAAAACAAATCAATAGAATGTGTATTTCAATATGACATGTCACATTGTACTTTATTTAATACAGGACCATTATAACATATAACATCCACACACACACATATACACACACCACTATAGTTATGTGTTGAGGACACAGGCTAGATTCTCAAAGCTATTTACTCCAAATTGTCACTATGTTTGAATGAAAAGAATAAACAACATTAACAATTTTAAAATGAATTAGAATTTAATTTGATGCATCTCAAGGCCCCAAATTAGATGTCTTGGTTGTTTATTTCTGGTTTTGTTGGGTGCTAATGACGTTTTGGAGTGAACAGAATTAGATATACCTGCAGCTTATTTAATGTACATTTGTGAACAAAGGTTTTTTTTTTCTTTTTGTTTTTTGTAAATGTATAAGACTGTCTTCCTGAAACATGCTGGCCTTTGTAATTCTCTTGATTAGCATTAGATTAGTATACTGCTCTGTGCAACAGGGCTTCATTTTCACATGACTAATTTCCTCCCCTATCATTTTCACCGTTTTTTTCTTCATATCCTTAAATAAGCTAATACTGAGGCCAGGCTGTCACCTCCTATAACTTATTCCCTTGCTTCCAGAAGGTAGCAGGGTCTGAGTGAACAGTTATGAACTAAACCTTTCGCAGAGGCTGAAAATGATATTTCTCTATCTGCAGATGAAAAATAGCCCCTTTTTTAGGGATATTTTCTATGCTATTTAGTAGGCATCAGGGCTCCCTGTAAGAAAAGTACAAGCAGTATATATATCTCCAAAAGTAAAAACAGTTTTATGGTTATAAGTTCCAGCTGATGTGCTAGAAGCTATTACAGGACAATATCAGGATCTGAGCAAGCAGATGCAACCCATCTTGTCTTAATCTACACAGAATTAACTGACTTTGGCTAAACATTCTTGACAGATGATCTCATAATGGTGTTTGTGAACATACCACTTAAGCTGGTAAAGCTAACATTTCATATCTTAAAATCTACTGTTTCACTTCCTGTGGAATTTTTTTGTTGAGGAAAAGAGGAAAGACCGATTATGGGCCTTTATTTATAGATTCTGAAATATAAGATGCAGTTAAGTTTCTGCATATGTTAAGAGTTCTATTTAGCATTTCCAATGGGATGATACAAACCAAACATAGGTTATTCCTTATTTTATGTTGAATATCTTACTGGCAGTTAAACTTTTGCATTGTTGTACTGACCTGAGTGAGTTTGGACAGTGTAAAAAGTTTTGAGCTGACAACCAACAACGTTTCATTACAGTTCTGCTGTTGAGAGCTATGTTGTATTCTTTAATTCGATATTTAATATGATTTGCTCATATATAACAAAAGCTCTTGTCCCTTCTTTGACCTTTCAAAGGTTAGAATCTGCAACATTTGTCCTGTGCTTAATAAGTGCAATGCTTATGATCACCTATAAAACATATTTGGTAGTCTTCATTCACAGGCTTTTAGTCCTAATGCTGACAAGTTGCTTGGTGAGAAACCAGAACCACCAGAATTCACTTAACTTGACATTCAACACCCCCATTAGTACATGCTACAGGGAGGGTGTGAACACATTAGATTTTAATTGCTGCTGCCTGGGCAATAGAAAATGGTGGGCTTAAAAGTTAAAAAAGCAGAATCATCTGGTTTATGAAAGGTCAAACTAAATACAATTTTATAAAAAAAATAACTACTATTTGTTAATTGCTGGTACCAAATGTTGTCTACTATTATCCCAAAGCAATGAAACTGGCACATGCTTTCAATACAGAAAATCATAATAAAGTCATAATAAAGAAATAATCGCTTTTTACACCAATACTGGTACCATGCTGTTTAACTTTCATAGCCCACAAGATACATTTATTCTATTTAAACACTGGCGAATGTAACCATAGCAATGATCACATTTATGTATAGCATAACATTACAAACAGCTTAACATATCCTTGTTAGATGTTACAGAAACCACACTGTTTGTCTCTGAAGAATAAAAGAAAAAATTAAGCCACCTTTAGGCTACATAAATATTTATTTATTTTTCTTTATACAATTTCAGTTTTCATTTAATGTCATCAACAGTAATACAAATATTCAAGTTTAAGGAGTCATACAGCACAAGTTGTAACTTTTTACAGTCATTTCTATGACTAAATGAGTCATCTGTTACTATTTAAAAAGCATAGGGCCGAATTAACGTACCAGTAATAAAACTGGAGGTGTGTTATTATCACTCCTCCAAACTTTACACAAATGTCCTAATGGTGGTTTTTCCGTGGAATTTGATCAGCTCTTATTGTGTTAATTCCGCCCTTTTTACCATGACAGTGGTACTCCTACCTTGGAAACTATGTTGTCTTTCTGAAAGGGGAATCCACCCACTAATCACGTACATAATGAAAATGTTCCTTTAAATAGCCCTCTCGTCTACGCCTCCTTGTCGTTTTTTTTTTTTTGGTCCTCCTCCTCTCCTGCCTCCACCTTGCAGCACGCCACTGGCATTAGTTATCATTCAATCAATATACATTACATCATAGTTCAGCCAGCGTATAGGGGCAGCTATCGAGCTCCAATGGACAAGGCCATGGGCCAAATTATATTACATTTCATTATGGGCATGGTCATTTGTCAAATGTAATAAAGAATTGTTCATTTCAAATCTTGTGGATGTCTCCTTTTTGAATTATTATTTTATTATTATTTATTTCTTAGCAGACACCCTTATCCAATTGTTACAAGATATCACATTATTTTTTACATACAGTTACCCATTTATACAGTTGGGTTTTTACTGGAGCAATCTAGGTAAAGTACCTTGCTCATGGGTACAGCAGCAGTGTCCCCTACCTGGGATTGAACCAACAACCCTCTGGTCAAGAGTCCAGAGCCCTAACCACTACTCCACACTGCTGCCCCCTCTTAGTCTTACCTCCTCTCCAGTTCATATTTACTATATATATTGTGGCAGGGCAAATCCCTGCCTGAAAAAAAAAAAATTGTTGGTGGTTGGTGGGGGTTCATTTCTGTCCCTGCCAAATAAATATGGGTGTGACTGTGTTTGCTGAAGGAGTGCCCCGCTTCACTGACAGAGTGCCCCACACCACTGCCAGCTTCACCACCGACAGTGGGGGTTAAACGGGCTGCCCCTGACACCTCAACCGAAGGAGGAGGCAAGGGGACCTTAACCACCAAACCTCAACCACCACCCCTATATCCCGACCTGATGCCTATGAGCCTTCGACTGGGCTCGTAGACACCCGGCATTGGTGTCTGGACCTCTGATCGCTGGGCCTAGCTCCCTGGTTGCTGTATCACCAGGCACAGTTGGTCGCCTGTCTCCTGTTTTTCTCCCCCTGGTGGCCTAGACGTCGCTCTACGGTCACCGGAGCTCGCACCTCTGCCAGCTGCTGCACCTGCCCAGTCACCATGCTGCGCTCCCGACGCCCTGTCCACGTTGCCTGGGTCTCCTGTCACTGGTTCTCGGTCTCCAGGGGAAGCACTGGAGTCGGGACCAACCCGCTCGCCAAACCATCCACAAGAATCCTGAAGGAGTAAAGTATGGGACTTGTGGGGAAATGGCTGGAGTTTAAAGGGGGGGAGGGGGGGGGGTTCAAGGGGAGGTGTTAATAGTATGCAGATGTAAATAGTGTATGGGGAATGTAAGGTTGGCAGGGATGGGGTTAAATCCGCCCCTGCCAGCAATCACAGGTGTGGCCATTCCCCAATTAGGTAATTGAGTGCTAACTGGGGAGTGGCCACATGTATATAAGGTATGTAAAATCCTTTGTTTGGGTAGAGGAGTTTGGAGTGAGTTTTGT
>NW_026708763.1:0-12500 GCF_902713425.1 Acipenser ruthenus
CTCTCTCCTCTTCCCTCCCCTTTGCTCCCCTCCCTCTCCTCTCCCCACCCCTCTCTCTCCTCTCCTCTCCCCTCCCTCCCTCCCTCTCCCTCCTCTCCTCTCCCCTCTCTGTGCTCCCCCCACCCTCAGGTAACGGTGATGAGGATGATGAGGTTCATGAGGAAGGCGGTGGGGGGGGGCTCTCGTGAGGAGAGGCTGCCGTCCTGCTTTGACTATGCGATGCACTTCCTGACGGTGTTCTGGAAGGTGCTGTTCGCCTGCGTTCCCCCCACAGGGTACTGGAGCGGCTGGGCCTGCTTCCTGGTGTGCATCTCCGTCATCGGGGTACTGACCGCGCTCATCGGGGACCTGGCATCGCACTTCGGCTGCACCGTGGGGCTCAAGGACGCCGTCACTGCCGTGGTGTTCGTGGCGCTGGGAACCTCCGTGCCAGGTGAGAGAGAGAGAGAGAGAGAGAGAGAGAGAGAGAGAGAGAGAGAGAGAGATCTTTGCTCCTCTGGCCTGTATTGTAATGACAATATGTCTCCTCTCCCCCCTCCCTCTCCTCTACCCCCTCTCTCTATCCCCCCTCCCCTCGCTCTTCCCTCTCCCCTCTATCCCCCCTCCCCTCCCTCTCCTCTTCCCTCTCCCCTCTATCCCCCCCTCCTCCTCCCTCTCCTCTTCCCTCTCCCCTCTATCCCCCCCTCCTCTCCCTCTCCTCTTCCCTCTCTCCTCTACCCCCCTCTCTCTATCCCCCCTCCTCTCCCTCTCCTCTTCCCTCTCCCCTCTATCCCCCCTCCTCTCCCTCTCCTCTTCCCTCTCCCCTCTATCCCCCCTCCTCTCCCTCTCCTCTACCCCCTCTCTCTATCCCCCCTCCTCTCCCTCTCCTCTTCCCTCTCCCCTCTATCCCCCCTCCTCTCCCTCTCCTCTCCCTCTCCTCTTCCCTCTCCCCTCTATCCCCCCCTCCTCTCCCTCTCCTCTACCCCCTCTCTCTATTCCCCCTCCCCTCCCTCTCCTCTTCCCTCTCCCCTCTCTCTATCCCCCCTCCTCTTCCCTCTCCCCTCTATCCCCCCTCCTCTCCCCCTCCTCTCCCTCTCCTCTTCCCTCTCCCCTCTATCCCCCCTCCTCTCCCCCTCCTCTCCCTCTCCTCTTCCCTCTCCCCTCTCTCCTCTTCCCTCTCTCCTCTACCCCCTCTCTCTATCCCCCCTCCCCTCGCTCTTCCCTCCCTCTCCCCTCTCTCTATCCCCCCTCCTCTCCCTCTCCTCTTCCCTCTCCCCTCTATCCCCCCTCCTCTCCCTCTCCTCTTCCCTCTCCCCTCTATCCCCCCTCCTCTCCCTCTCCTCTACCCCCTCTCTCTATCCCCCCTCCTCTCCCTCTCCTCTTCCCTCTCCCCTCTATCCCCCCTCCTCTCCCTCTCCTCTACCCCTCTCTCTATTCCCCCTCCCCTCCCTCTCCTCTTCCCTCTCCCCTCTCTCTATCCCCCCTCCTCTTCCCTCTCCCCTCTATCCCCCCTCCTCTCCCCCTCCTCTCCCTCTCCTCTTCCCTCTCCCCTCTATCCCCCCTCCTCTCCCCCTCCTCTCCCTCTCCTCTTCCCTCTCCCCTCTCTCCTCTCTCCTCTTCCCTCTCTCCTCTACCCCCTCTCTCTATCCCCCCTCCCCTCGCTCTTCCCTCCCTCTCCCCTCTCTCTATTCCCCCTCCCCTCCCTCTCCTCTTCCCTCTCCCCTCTATCCCCCCTCCTCTCCCTCTCTCTCCCTCTCCCCTCTATCCCCCCCTCCCCTCCCTCTCCTCTTCCCTCTCCCCTCTATCCCCCCCTCCCCTCCCTCTCCTCTTCCCTCTCCCCTCTATCCCCCCCTCCTCTCCCTCTCCTCTTCCCTCTCCTCTCTATCCCCCCTCCTCTCCCTCTCCTCTTCCCTCTCCCCTCTATCCCCCCTCCTCTCCCTCTCCTCTTCCCTCTCCTCTCTATCCCCCTCCTCTCCCCCTCCTCTTCCCTCTCCCCTCTCTCTATCCCCCCTCCTCTCCCTCTCCTCTTCCCTCTCCCCTCTATCCCCCCCTCCTCTCCCTCTCCTCTACCCCCTCTCTCTATCCCCCCTCCCCTCGCTCTTCCCTCCCTCTCCCTCTCCCCTCTATCCCCCCTCCTCTCCCTCTCCTCTTCCCTCTCTCCTCTACTCCCTCTCTCTATCCCCCCTCCCCTCCTCTCCCTCTCCTCTTCCCTCTCCCCTCTACCCCCCCCTCCTCTCCCTCTCCTCTTCCCTCTCCCCTCTATCCCCCCCTCCTCTCCCTCCCCTCTTCCCTCTCTCCTCTACCCCCTCTCTCTATCCCCCCTCCCCTCCTCTCCCTCTCCTCTTCCCTCTCCCCTCTGTCCCCCCTCCTCTCCCTCTCCTCTTCCCTCTCCTCTCTATCCCCCCTCCTCTCCCTCTCCTCTTCCCTCTCCCCTCTATCCCCCCCTCCTCTCCCTCTCCTCTTCCCTCTCTCTATCCCCCCCTCCCCTCGCTCTTCCCTCCCTCTCCCCTCTCTCTATCCCCCCTCCCCTCCCTCCCCTCTTCCCTCTCTCCTCTACCCCCTCTCTCTATCCCCCCTCCCCTCTCAGACACCTTTGCCAGCAAGGTGGCTGCGATGCAGGACCAGCACGCGGACGCCTCGATCGGGAACGTGACGGGCAGCAACGCGGTCAACGTGTTCCTGGGGATCGGCGTGGCCTGGAGCGTGGCGGCCATCTACTGGGAGGTGCAGGGGCTGGAGTTCCGGGTGGAGCCGGGCTCCCTCGCCTTCTCCGTCACGCTCTACACCGTGCTGGCCTTCGTGGTCATGGGCGTGCTGCTCCGGAGGAGGGGCCCCTCGGTCGGAGGGGAGCTGGGGGGGCCCCGTCCCGCTCGCGTCCTCACCTGCACGCTCTTCCTCGGACTCTGGTTCCTCTACGTCCTCTTCTCTAGCCTCGAGGCGTACTGCTACGTGAACGGGTTCTAGCAGGGGAGAGGAGAGAGAGAGAGAGAGAGAGAGAGAGAGAGAGAGAGAGAGAGGGACTTCAGCAGAACGAGAGGGCTGCAGAGGGTCCTTCTCCCTGAGAACAATCAAATTGTCTGTCCATCTGTCAAGCACCCCCGTCCTTCAGCAAAACACCCTGCACGCTGTCCTTCCATTCAGTAACACTGATCAAGACACTAGAGCCCAAACGCTGGTCTGCTTGACTCAGTTTAGTTTCACTCACACTGATGAAGGCACTAGAGCCCAAACGCTGGTCTGCTTGACTCAGTTTAGTTTCAATCACACTGATGAAGGCACTGGAGCCCAAACGCTGGTCTGCTTGACTCAGTTTAGTTTCAATCACACTGATGAAGGCACTAGAGCCCAAACGCTGGTCTGCTTGACTCAGTTTAGTTTCAATAACACTGATGAAGGCACTAGAGCCCAAACGCTGGTTTGCTTGACTCAGTTTAGTTTCAATCACACTGATGAAGGCACTAGAGCCCAAACGCTGGTCTGCTTGACTCAGTTTAGTTTCAATAACGCTGATGAAGGCACTAGAGCCCAAACACTGGTCTGCTTGACTCAGTTTAGTTTCAGTCACACTGATGAAGGCACTAGAGCCCAAACGCTGGTCTGCTTGACTCAGTTTAGTTTCAATAACACTGATGAAGGCACTAGAGCCCAAACGCTGGTCTGCTTGACTCAGTTTAGTTTCAATAACACTGATGAAGGCACTGGAGCCCAAACGCTGGTCTGCTTGACTCAGTTTAGTTTTAGTAACACTGATGAAGGCACTGGAGCCCAAACGCTGGTCTGCTTGACTCAGTTTAGTTTCAATCACACTGATGAAGGCACTAGAGCCCAAACGCTGGTCTGCTTGACTCAGTTTAGTTTTAGTAACACTGATGAAGGCACTGGAGCCCAAACGCTGGTCTGCTTGACTCAGTTTAGTTTCAATCACACTGATGAAGGCACTAGAGCCCAAACGCTGGTCTGCTTGACTCAGTTTAGTTTCAATCACACTGATGAAGGCACTAGAGCCCAAACGCTGGTCTGCTTGACTCAGTTTAGTTTCAATAACGCTGATGAAGGCACTAGAGCCCAAACGCTGGTCTGCTTGACTGGAGAAAGAGCTTCTTTTTTGTGTCAGTGTGAATTAAGGGGTTTTAATTGATTAATCACATCTGTGGGCTTTAATCGATTAAAATAAATGATCGATTGATTACTCTCGTCTAGTGTGGTATTAAAAAAACGAATCTTGCAAAATGGCAGTGGGACTTGTGAAGACTGTGACAAAGGGAGCTGGAGGATGTATTCAGTGTTTGTAAATTGAACATTAGCTGGCATTAGTGAACATGTGCACTGAACAGCATTGTGTTCATACTTTGTATTACCTGGAATTGTTTTTCAGTGCAATTTTAGGATCACTAGCAAACCCATGAATAAATCGGATGATTCACTGATCAATAGGAAATCTCAAGATTAAACGCCTTCTGTATAAATATGTAAATTCTGTGTGTGTCCCTCTCTCTGTCTCTCTCTGTCCCTCTCTATCCTCTCTCTATCCCTCGCTCTCCCCCCTCTCTCTCTATCCCTCTCTCTCCCTCTCTCTGTCTTTCTAGCCCTCTCTTTCCCCCTCCCTCTCTCCCTCTCTCTCCCCCCTTTCTCTCTCCTCTGTCCATCTCTCTCTATCCCTCTCTCTGTCTTTCTAGTCCTCTCTTTCCCCCTCACTCTCTCTCTCTCCCCCCTCTCTCTCTCTCTCTCCCCTGTCCATCTCTCTCTATCCCTCTCTCTATCCCTCTCTTTCTCCTCCTCACTCCCTCTCTATCCCTCTCTCTCCCTGTCTGTCTCCCTCTCTCCCCCTCTATCCCCCTCTCCCTCTCTATCCCTCTCTCCCTCTCTCTGTCTCTCTATCCCTCTTTCTCCTCCTCACTCCCTCTCTATCCCTCTCTCTCCCTGTCTGTCTCCCTCTCTCCCCCTTGATCCCCTTCTCTCTATCCCTCTCTCTCCCTCGATCCCCCTCTCTCTATCCCTCTCTCCCCCTTGATCCCCCTCTATCCCTCGCTCTCCCTCTCTCCCCCTCTCCCTCTCTCTCCCTCTCCCCCTCGATCCCCCTCTCTCTCCCCCTCTCTCTCCCCCTCTCCCCCTCTCCCCCTCTCCCCCCTCCCTCTCTCCCCCTCTCCCTCTCTCTCCCTCTCCCCCTCGATCCCCCTCTCTCTCCCCCTCTCCCCCTCTCCCCCCCTCTCTCTCTCCCCCTCTCCCTCTCTCTCCCTCTCCCGCTCGATCCCCCTCTCTCTCCCCCTCTCCCCCTCTCCCTCTCTCCCTCTCCCCCTCGATCCCCCCTCTCCTCCCCCTCTCTCGTGACAATGTGTCTATTTGTTTCCTCAGTGTATTATTCTTGTTATTGTTAGAGTTGGAAGTCTTGCAGTTATTATTCTTGTTAGTTCTTCGTCAGCTCATTGGAAGCGTTCCTTGTGTTTTATTTTAATGGCTGTGGTTCTGCGCTCCCCTGGGGTTCAAGTCGTTTTGAGACTGGATGAACCTGTGTGAGAAGATGACCCTCTCTTACTAAACACACTCTCTTTTTCTAGCGGGATTGCTGTAGGAATGTAAGCGTTTTATTCCTTTTCGAAATAATATTTAAAAAGGTTCATAACCTGTTTAATAACCCCATTTTAACAGTTTACAGAGTTTAAGCTGGACTGTAATTTTACTATTAGCAATGTACCCCGCTCCCCTGTGCTGTACCCTGCTCCCCTGTGCTGTACCCTGCTCCCCTGTGCTGTACCCTGCTCCCCTGAGCTCTGCTCTGCTCCCCTGTGCTGTACCCTGCTCCCCTATGCTGTACCCCGCTCCCCTGTGCTGTACCCTGCTCCCCTGTGCTGTACCCTGCTCCCCTGTGCTGTACCCTGCTCCCCTATGCTGTACCCTGCTCCCCTGTGCTGTACCCTGCTCCCCTATGCTGTACCCCGCTCCCCTGTGCTGTACCCTGCTCCCCTGTGCTTCACCCTGCTCCCCTGTGCTGTACCCTGCTCCCCTGTGCTGTACCCTGCTCCCCTGTCCTGTACCCCCGCTCCCCTGTGCTGTACCCTGCTCCCCTGTGCTTCACCCTGCTCCCCTGTGCTGTACCCTGCTCCCCTGTGCTGTACCCTGCTCCCCTGTCCTGTACCCCGCTCCCCTGTGCTGTACCCTGCTCCCCTGTGCTTCACCCTGCTCCCCTGTGCTGTACCCTGCTCCCCTGTGCTGTACCCTGCTCCCCTGTCCTGTACCCCGCTCCCCTGTCCTGTACCCCGCTCCCCTGTCCTGTACCCCGCTCCCCTGTGCTGTACCCTGCTCCCCTGTGCTTCACCCTGCTCCCCTGTGCTTCACCCTGCTCCCCTGTGCTGTACCCTGCTCCCCTGTGCTGTACCCTGCTCCCCTGTCCTGTACCCCGCTCCCCTGTGCTGTACCCTGCTCCCCTGTGCTTCACCCTGCTCCCCTGTGCTGTACCCTGCTCCCCTGTGCTGTACCCTGCTCCCCTGTGCTGTACCCTACTCCCCTGTGCTGCACCCTGCTCCCCTGTGCTGTACCCTGCTCCCCTGTGCTGTACCCTGCTCCCCTGCCCTGCTCCCCTGAGCTGTACCATATAGACATTTTTAAATGACATGCTTTCTTATGAAGACCCCTGTCTGTCTGTCGACTTGATGCCTGCCTGTCTCAGTGGTTGGATGCTTGCTATAATGGTTATAATGGTCTGCGCTTCTTTCATACCCAGTCTCCCCACTGTTTAATCACTGTCTTGCTGTGTATGTATAGCTGTGTGTTTTCAAGCAGTTTGAGCCAGCCCAGCTTCCTATAGTGTGAGCCGAATCTGCAGTTGGGCTATTTAGATTTATATTCACATATTTACAGAGATCGGCTTACTCCGCCTCATGCTTTGTGTGTAGTTCTTCCAGGAAACCACTAGATGGCAGCATTTGATTTTTTGTATTATTTTTTTTTCCTCTAATATATATATTTAAAAACATGTATTTAAACTGGTATTTTATAGAAGTACTATGTTGGGAGAAAGGGGAAAGTGTTCTGTACAAGTAGCATTTGCATTCTCGTTTCTGTAAAATAAAACAGACAAACGCAGCCTCCTGCGTATCCATCAGTCTCACCGACTGGTCTTTCTCCTCTCTCTCCCCTTGTCATTGGGTTTGTCATCCTCTCTCTCTCTCCCTCTCTCTCCCCTTGTCGTTGGGTTTGTTATCCTCTCTCTCCCCCTCTCTCTCCCCTTGTCGTTGGGTTTGTTATCCCCTCTCTCTCCCTCTCTCTCCCCTTGTCGTTGGGTTTGTCATCCTCTCTCTCTCCCCCTCTCTCTCCCCTTGTTGTTGGGTTTGTTATCCCCTCTCTCCCTCTCTCTCCCCTTGTTGTTGGGCTTGTTTTCCTCTCTCTCTCCCTCTCTCTCCCCTTGTCATTGGGTTTGTCATCCTCTCTCTCTCTCCCTCTCTCTCCCCTTGTCATTGGGTTTGTCATCCTCTCTCTCTCTCCCTCTCTCTCCCCTTGTTGTTGGGTTTGTTATCCCCTCTCTCCCTCTCTCTCCCCTTGTCGTTGGGTTTGTTATCCTCTCTCTCTCCCTCTCTCTCCCCTTGTCGTTGGGTTTGTCATCCTCTCTCTCTCCCTCTCTCTCCCCTTGTCGTTGGGTTTGTCATCCTCTCTCTCCCCTTGTCGTTGGGTTTGTCATCCTCTCTCTCCCCTTGTCGTTGGGTTTGTTATCCTCTCTCTCTCTCCCTCTCTCTCCCCTTGTCATTGGGTTTGTCATCCTCTCTCTCTCTCCCTCTCTCTCCCCTTGTCATTGGGTTTGTCATCCTCTCTCTCTCTCCCTCTCTCTCCCCTTGTTGTTGGGTTTGTTATCCCCTCTCTCCCTCTCTCTCCCCTTGTCGTTGGGTTTGTTATCCTCTCTCTCTCCCTCTCTCTCCCCTTGTCGTTGGGTTTGTCATCCTCTCTCTCTCCCTCTCTCTCCCCTTGTCATTGGGTTTGTCATCCTCTCTCTCCCCTTGTCGTTGGGTTTGTCATCCTCTCTCTCCCCTTGTCGTTGGGTTTGTCATCCTCTCTCTCCCCTTGTCGTTGGGTTTGTCATCCTCTCTCTCTCTCCCTCTCTCTCCCCTTGTTGTTGGGTTTGTTATCCCCTCTCTCCCTCTCTCTCCCCTTGTCGTTGGGTTTGTTATCCTCTCTCTCTCCCTCTCTCTCCCCTTGTCATTGGGTTTGTCATCCTCTCTCTCCCCTTGTCGTTGGGTTTGTCATCCTCTCTCTCCCCTTGTCGTTGGGTTTGTCATCCTCTCTCTCCCCTTGTCGTTGGGTTTGTCATCCTCTCTCTCCCCTTGTCGTTGGGTTTGTCATCCTCTCTCTCTCTCCCTCTCTCTCCCCTTGTCGTTGGGTTTGTCATCCTCTCTCTCCCCTTGTCGTTGGGTTTGTCATCCTCTCTCTCCCCTTGTCGTTGGGTTTGTCATCCTCTCTCTCTCCCTCTCTCTCCCCTTGTCGTTGGGTTTGTCATCCTCTCTCTCCCCTTGTCGTTGGGTTTGTCACCCTCTCTCTCCCCTTGTCGTTGGGTTTGTCATCCTCTCTCTCCCCTTGTCGTTGGGTTTGTCATCCTCTCTCTCCCCTTGTCGTTGGGTTTGTCATCCTCTCTCTCCCCTTGTCGTTGGGTTTGTTATCCTCTCTCTCTCTCCCTCTCTCTCCCCTTGTCGCTGGGTTTGTCATCCTCTCTCTCTCTCCCTCTCTCTCCCCTTGTCGTTGGGTTTGTTATCCTCTCTCTCCCTCTCTCTCCCCTTGTCGTTGGGTTTGTCATCCTCTCTCTCCCCTTGTCGTTGGGTTTGTCATCCTCTCTCTCCCCTTGTCGTTGGGTTTGTCATCCTCTCTCTCTCCCTCTCTCTCCCCTTGTCGTTGGGTTTGTTATCCTCTCTCTCCCCTTGTCGTTGGGTTTGTCATCCTCTCTCTCCCTCTCTCTCCCCTTGTCGTTGGGTTTGTCATCCTCTCTCTCCCTCTCTCTCCCCTTGTCGTTGGGTTTGTCATCCTCTCTCTCCCCTTGTCGTTGGGTTTGTCATCCTCTCTCTCCCCTTGTCGTTGGGTTTGTCATCCTCTCTCTCCCCTTGTCGTTGGGTTTGTCATCCTCTCTCTCCCCTTGTCGTTGGGTTTGTTATCCTCTCTCTCCCTCTCTCTCCCCTTGTCGTTGGGTTTGTCATCCTCTCTCTCCCCTTGTCGTTGGGTTTGTCATCCTCTCTCTCCCCTTGTCGTTGGGTTTGTCATCCTCTCTCTCCCCTTGTCGTTGGGTTTGTCATCCTCTCTCTCTCTCCCTCTCTCTCCCCTTGTCGTTGGGTTTGTTATCCTCTCTCTCCCTCTCTCTCCCCTTGTCGTTGGGTTTGTTATCCTCTCTCTCTCCCTCTCTCTCCCCTTGTCGTTGGGTTTGTTATCCTCTCTCTCTCTCCCTCTCTCTCCCCTTGTCGTTGGGTTTGTTATCCTCTCTCTCTCTCCCTCTCTCTCCCCTTGTCGTTGGGTTTGTTATCCTCTCTCTCTCTCCCTCTCTCTCCCCTTGTCGTTGGGTTTGTCATCCTCTCTCTCCCCTTGTCGTTGGGTTTGTCATCCTCTCTCTCCCCTTGTCGTTGGGTTTGTCATCCTCTCTCTCCCCTTGTCGTTGGGTTTGTTATCCTTTCTCTCTCCCTCTCTCTCCCCTTGTCGTTGGGTTTGTCATCCTCTCTCTCCCCTTGTCGTTGGGTTTGTTATCCTCTCTCTCTCCCTCTCTCTCCCCTTGTCGTTGGGTTTGTTATCCTCTCTCTCTCTCCCTCTCTCTCCCCTTGTCGTTGGGTTTGTTATCCTTTCTCTCTCCCTCTCTCTCCCCTTGTCGTTGGGTTTGTCATCCTCTCTCTCCCCTTGTCGTTGGGTTTGTCATCCCCTCTCTCCCCTTGTCGTTGGGTTTGTCATCCTCTCTCTCCCCTTGTCGTTGGGTTTGTCATCCTCTCTCTCCCCTTGTCGTTGGGTTTGTCATCCTCTCTCTCTCTCCCTCTCTCTCCCCTTGTCGTTGGGTTTGTCATCCTCTCTCTCCCCTTGTCGTTGGGTTTGTTTTCCTCTCTCTCTCCCTCTCTCTCCCCTTGTCGTTGGGTTTGTTATCCTCTCTCTCCCCTTGTCGTTGGGTTTGTCATCCTCTCTCTCCCCTTGTCGTTGGGTTTGTCATCCTCTCTCTCCCCTTGTCGTTGGGTTTGTTATCCTCTCTCTCCCCTTGTCGTTGGGTTTGTCATCCTCTCTCTCTCTCCCTCTCTCTCCCCTTGTCGTTGGGTTTGTCATCCTCTCTCTCCCCTTGTCGTTGGGTTTGTCATCCTCTCTCTCCCCTTGTCGTTGGGTTTGTCATCCTCTCTCTCCCCTTGTCGTTGGGTTTGTTTTCCTCTCTCTCTCCCTCTCTCTCCCCTTGTCGTTGGGTTTGTCATCCTCTCTCTCCCCTTGTCGTTGGGTTTGTCATCCTCTCTCTCCCCTTGTCGTTGGGTTTGTCATCCTCTCTCTCCCCTTGTCGTTGGGTTTGTCATCCTCTCTCTCCCCTTGTCGTTGGGTTTGTTATCCTCTCTCTCCCTCTCTCTCCCCTTGTCGTTGGGTTTGTCATCCTCTCTCTCCCCTTGTCGTTGGGTTTGTCATCCTCTCTCTCCCCTTGTCGTTGGGTTTGTCATCCTCTCTCTCCCCTTGTCGTTGGGTTTGTCATCCTCTCTCTCTCTCCCTCTCTCTCCCCTTGTCGTTGGGTTTGTTATCCTCTCTCTCCCTCTCTCTCCCCTTGTCGTTGGGTTTGTTATCCTCTCTCTCTCCCTCTCTCTCCCCTTGTCGTTGGGTTTGTTATCCTCTCTCTCTCTCCCTCTCTCTCCCCTTGTCGTTGGGTTTGTTATCCTCTCTCTCTCTCCCTCTCTCTCCCCTTGTCGTTGGGTTTGTTATCCTCTCTCTCTCTCCCTCTCTCTCCCCTTGTCGTTGGGTTTGTCATCCTCTCTCTCCCCTTGTCGTTGGGTTTGTCATCCTCTCTCTCCCCTTGTCGTTGGGTTTGTCATCCTCTCTCTCCCCTTGTCGTTGGGTTTGTTATCCTTTCTCTCTCCCTCTCTCTCCCCTTGTCGTTGGGTTTGTCATCCTCTCTCTCCCCTTGTCGTTGGGTTTGTTATCCTCTCTCTCTCCCTCTCTCTCCCCTTGTCGTTGGGTTTGTTATCCTCTCTCTCTCTCCCTCTCTCTCCCCTTGTCGTTGGGTTTGTTATCCTTTCTCTCTCCCTCTCTCTCCCCTTGTCGTTGGGTTTGTCATCCTCTCTCTCCCCTTGTCGTTGGGTTTGTCATCCTCTCTCTCCCCTTGTCATTGGGTTTGTTATCCTCTCTCTCTCCCTCTCTCTCCCCTTGTCGTTGGGTTTGTCATCCTCTCTCTCCCCTTGTCGTTGGGTTTGTCATCCTCTCTCTCCCCTTGTCGTTGGGTTTGTCATCCTCTCTCTCCCCTTGTCGTTGGGTTTGTTTTCCTCTCTCTCTCCCTCTCTCTCCCCTTGTCGTTGGGTTTGTTATCCTCTCTCTCCCCTTGTCGTTGGGTTTGTCATCCTCTCTCTCCCCTTGTCGTTGGGTTTGTCACCCTCTCTCTCCCCTTGTCGTTGGGTTTGTCATCCTCTCTCTCCCCTTGTCGTTGGGTTTGTCATCCTCTCTCTCCCCTTGTCGTTGGGTTTGTCATCCTCTCTCTCCCCTTGTCGTTGGGTTTGTCATCCTCTCTCTCTCTCCCTCTCTCTCCCCTTGTCGTTGGGTTTGTCATCCTCTCTCTCCCCTTGTCGTTGGGTTTGTTTTCCTCTCTCTCTCCCTCTCTCTCCCCTTGTCGTTGGGTTTGTCATCCTCTCTCTCCCCTTGTCGTTGGGTTTGTCATCCTCTCTCTCCCCTTGTCGTTGGGTTTGTCATCCTCTCTCTCCCCTTGTCGTTGGGTTTGTCATCCTCTCTCTCCCCTTGTCGTTGGGTTTGTTTTCCTCTCTCTCTCCCTCTCTCTCCCCTTGTCGTTGGGTTTGTCATCCTCTCTCTCTCCCTCTCTCTCCCCTTGTCGTTGGGTTTGTTATCCTCTCTCTCTCTCCCTCTCTCTCCCCTTGTCGTTGGGTTTGTCATCCTCTCTCTCCCCTTGTCGTTGGGTTTGTTATCCTCTCTCTCCCCTTGTCGTTGGGTTTGTCATCCTCTCTCTCCCCTTGTCGTTGGGTTTGTTATCCTCTCTCTCTCTCCCTCTCTCTCCCCTTGTCGTTGGGTTTGTCATCCTCTCTCTCCCCTTGTCATTGGGTTTGTCATCCTCTCTCTCCCCTTGTCGTTGGGTTTGTCATCCTCTCTCTCCCCTTGTCGTTGGGTTTGTCATCCTCTCTCTCCCCTTGTCGTTGGGTTTGTCATCCTCTCTCTCCCCTTGTCGTTGGGTTTGTTATCCTCTCTCTCTCTCCCTCTCTCTCCCCTTGTCATTGGGTTTGTTATCCTCTCTCTCTCTCCCTCTCTCTCCCCTTGTCGTTGGGTTTGTCATCCTCTCTCTCCCCTTGTCGTTGGGTTTGTCATCCTCTCTCTCCCCTTGTCGTTGG
>NW_026708763.1:17500-35854 GCF_902713425.1 Acipenser ruthenus
CTCTCTCTCCCTCTCCCCCCCCTCTCCAGGTAAAAGATGTCCTATAACTCCTCGTCTCGCAGCTCTTCCCGCTCCTCGGACTGCAAGGTCTATGTGGGTGACCTGGGGAACGGGGCAGCGAAGGGGGAGCTGGAGAGAGCCTTCAGCTACTACGGGCCGCTGCGAACGGTGTGGGTGGCGAGGAACCCCCCCGGCTTCGCTTTCGTGGAGTACGAGGACCCGCGGGACGCAGAGGACGCTGTCAAGGGCATGGACGGGAAGTGAGTGTGGGGGGCTTGCAACATGCGTTTCTGTAGCGCCTTTCAGCACGAGGATCCCAAATCGCTTCTCACACAGACATTTAGTTCTTAAATGTGTTTTACAAAGTGGGGACCTCCCTACAACGTTTTATTTTCTCTAATTTTGTCCCCACATTTGATAGTAATACCTGCCCACACACACAGAACAATTAAACTGTATCTTTAATTCTAAGATTTGAAAAACGTGCAATAAAAGCGGACTAGAAAAATAACCTGTTTTAAAACAAATGTAGTAAGATTGGAATTAAAGACTAACCCATTCACCTGTCCTCCCGTTTCCCAGGGTGCTGTGCGGCTCTCGGATCCGCGTGGAGCTCTCCACCGGCATGTCCCGGAAGACCCGGTACGGGCGGCCCAGCCGGCGCCACTTCGACCCGAATGACCGGTGCTATCAGTGCGGGGAGCGCGGCCACTACGCCTATGACTGCTACAGATACAACAACAAGAGAGGGGGCCGGCGCAGCAGGTACTGAGAGAGGAGGGGGGCTTCAGCACTGGGGCAGTGTGGATGAGATCTCGGGGAGGGGCGAAGACGACTCCCAACGCACAGTGGCTTGATCCATTCCTGGTTTCACTAGGAGTTTAATAATAAGACACACCTGAGCTTGTTACCTAGACACACTGGGGGCTGATCAAGCTGGTAGTAAAACCTG
Organism: Acipenser ruthenus; assembly: GCF_902713425.1. Classification (NCBI taxonomy): domain Eukaryota; kingdom Metazoa; phylum Chordata; class Actinopteri; order Acipenseriformes; family Acipenseridae; genus Acipenser; species Acipenser ruthenus. Next base: position 18,453 of record NW_026708763.1, read on the forward strand.
GAACGGATGACACTGCTGTGCAACAGGAGTCTTATTTCCACTGTCCGGATGGGGCTCTCCACAGAGGAGGGTCCTTTTGGGCTGGTTGTGTCATTCAGTGTGAAGAAGCGGCTGCAGGGGTTTGTGTGGGTCGCTGTTCTTCTCCACAGAGTCTCAGAAAAGCAGCGAACATCACAAACCCACGCAGCTGTTTCTTCACTCCGAATGGTGAATCGGCCCGATCGACACCAGTTACCCTCGGCTCATCGTCCGTACCTGGGCTTTCAACATTTATGTTCTAGCTGAACTTTTTTGCAGGTTCTAGAGTAATTAATGCTGCTCTCTTTTTTTCTTTCCAGATCTCATTCTAGATCCCGATCTCGCTCTAGATCCCGCTCCAGGGGGCGTCGCAACAATCGTTCTCGTAGCCGCAGCAATGATCGGTAAGATTCACGTGGGTGTGTGTGATTTGGACGTCTGGGGGTGGGTGTGTGTGATTTGGACGTCTGGGGGTGGCTGTGTGTGATTTGGACGTCTGGGGGTGGCTGTGTGTGATTTGGACGTCTGGGGGTGGCTGTGTGTGATTTGGACGTCTGGGGGTGGCTGTGTGTGATTTGGACGTCTGGGGGTGGCTGTGTGTGATTTGGACGTCTGGGGGTGGCTGTGTGTGTGTGGGTGTGGGGGGTTGGTGCTGTGTCGGGTTGGTTGCGTATTTGTATTGGCTGTTTAAGACACTGGTTGGCATCACCTAGAAGTTTAGGATTAAAAAAAAAACACCTATCATAATTTAGATCTCTTATTTCCCATCATGTAATCAAAGAAACTACAAAACGATATTGCAAGTCATAATAGTAGCACAGCATTTCATACTGGATTTTGAAATGTCGTTTTTGTCGGTTTTTTTTTGTGTAATTTTTATTAGATACGTTTTCTGCACAGGATTTTAAATGTAGTGCAGCTTGCAGCCCAAAGAAATACTGTGTTGTCATTGAAATTATCGAATGCTTTGGGCAGTACAATCTACTTATTTTTTTAGTCTAGATCTCAGTATAATACACTTAAATATTTACTTGCGTATTTTCTTTGTTGAACTTGACAGTAAAAAAATCTACTTTTTTTAATAATAATTTCAAGTCTTTGGTACTTGCAACTTTCAACCTTGATGGTAGAAAATTGAATACCCTGTAGTACTTAGTTTATTAAACTCAACGGTAGAATTATTTATTTTAATTATTGCAGGCAACTCTTGCAAGGTTTATTCTCATAAACTGGATAGTTGAAAATATAATGCACTTAATAAACACGTTTACATTTTATCTGTGTTATCTGGGCGGGAGGGGGTGTGAGGAAGACCTTCCCAGCGATTTTGAAGACAGACTCTGATGTTTTCTGCAGGTTTTGTAACGGAAACTGCAGTTTGTCTTGATGCTTCAGATTTCTTGATGCTTCAGATTTCTTGATGCTTCAGATTTCTCCTGACAGCTGTCTCTGACTCTCCCAGCAGGTATCGCTCTCCCTCTTACTCCAAGCGCAGGAGCAGGTAGGACACCGTGTCCCCTAGGCAGCGTTAAGGGAGTGGGAGCTAGATAGACACTCTCACAGACGCTTGTGCATCGGCAGCTCAGCTTTGGCCTTTTAAATAAATATTAGCTGGGGGAGGGGTTAATTTTGTGTTTTCCCCAAATTCTGTTTATTGGTTTTACAATTGCAAAACCAGACACTGCAACAGAATCCATGCAATTGCAAGGGACAGTGTGCTAACGCGTCTCTGGCACCTGTAGCATCCCCTCACCTTGACAATCCCATTGCCTCCCCAGCAGTGGTCAGATTGACGCTATACCTTATAATATACTGTACACGAAGACTGGAAAATGAAAGGGGCGGGCGGGTTATCTTTTTAGAATAAGCATTTAACCATAGCTTTTTATTTTGACTTGTTTCAGACTTTTTTTTCCCACCCTCACTCTGAAATATGTTATTTGTATTAAGATGTCAGTAAAAATTAAAGAATGCATTAGAAGCAGTATTTCACTCTTATCTTTCTTTCCCCCCCAGTGTGCTAACTGTTCCTGTGGTTTTTTTTTTTTTTCCCTTCAGGTCTGGCTCTCCTGGGCGATCCAAGTCTCGTAGCCCGATAAGAAGGTAAGGTGATCTGCTCCCAGGTGCCTGTGGTTTAGTCTGGCTTTACCAGACTTACAAAGAGTGCCGCATGAACCCAGCACTCCATTTATTTAGACAGAGCTCTCCACAGAAATCGGGTGAGGGTCATTGCTGCCGACTGGGCTAACTTACCATTCAACTAGTAAAACAAAGAAACGGCTGCTTGGGTTTGTGGCGTTTTTTGCTGCTTTTGTCAGGCCCCTTTCACACTCGGACCCGGGTCACCCAGGTCAGCCCTGCTTTATCAAAAGCATCGTGAAATCACGTGCCCGACCTGCATGACTCTGAGCACTCCAGTGTGAAAGGGCTTTCGGCTCTGGAGAACAGAAATCCACACAATCCCAAGCAGCTGTTTCACTCTGAAATGGTAAATCAGCCTGATCGACACCAGCGACTCTCGCCTGTGGAGAGCTCGAATCGAATAATTGGTTTGTGCATCTCCAGTTACAAAAACTATCCCTGCAGCCCAGTTGGAACACCTAGCGCTGTGTTTTTTTTGTTGTAGATTCTAACCCCCTGTGTCTGTTGCTGTGCAGCGTTTCCTAACCCCTCCCTCCCTGTCTCTCTCGCACAGTCGATCGAGGTCTCGCTCGGCGCGCTCCGTGTCGCGCTCCCGGGCACGCTCAGTGTCTCGCTCCCGGGCGCGCTCGCCGTCGCGCTCTAGGTCCAGGTCGCGCTCCAGGTCACGAACGCCCAGACGATCCCCCAGCCCCAAACGAGCAAGGTGAGACATTTCTAACCCAGCTGCGGAGTCATGTTTGTACACAGGAGTGGAGTGTGTTAGTCAAGTGGACAATCGCGTTGATCTAAAGTAATTGCAGGCAGACACAATTTCTTGAGATGCAGGTTTTGAAGGATAGCTTTTTGTCTCCTGAAGCAAGTCAAACACAGTTCGGTATAGCTAAGCAGTCCAATGCGTACATAGTGGTTTGTTTATTCAGTATAGTTTAAGTGTTTTTGTCTCTCTCTCTCTCTCTCTCTCTCTCTCCTCTAGCCGTTCCAGATCTCCCAGCCAGAAGAAAAGCCCCAGTCCAATAGTGGCTGAATGAATTGAAGGCCTGTTGGCAGAAACATGTTTTTTAATTGTAATTTTTAATTTTATGTTTAGAGGTTTTTTTTTTGTGTGTGTTCTCCCCAAAATCTTGAGGACCCCCCCCTTGCACATTCCATGGCTCCTTTTTACTTTTTTTTTTGGCAAGAGAAAATAAAAAACTGGACACCGCTAATTTCTACACACAAACACATGTCTAATTTTATCGGTGGTGTATTTGCAGTTTTTTTTCTAGTTTTTTTTTTTTTTTTTTTGTGTAGATATTTATGTGGAAAGTATATACAAATGAAGCTAACGATCTCCGCCTGTTTCTGCTGTCTGTATTGAAGCTGTAACTGGGAAGCGTTGTTTATGGAAGTCCTTGCTAGAACTCTTGCAGGCTCAATTACAAACACGAATTAGGGGAACTGTTATTATAACAGTGTTGCTTTCAAATTTCTGGCTCTGCTGGTATGCAAACTCTGATTAGGACAATGTTAAGGGGGGGGGTGGTGGTGTGTGTGATTCCTTTGTAGTTACGACAGTGGTCTGTGCTGTTAATTGTTGCCAACCTGTGAAGTAAAAACATCAGATTTCTGTGTGAGGTCCACCACAGTTTAGAAATTCTCCCTCAGAAGAACTTTTTGGGTGTATGGGGGTGGTCTTGAGGGACAGGAATTGAGAATATACTGAACCAATAAATTTTTTTTGTTAAGTTTTTGTGGGTGTTTTTTTGTTTTTTAAATTATAACTATTCTAGATAATCTCCTGTCTTCTTTTTTTTTTAGTTTGCTTCGCAGGTGTATTGTCTCAATTTGGAAATCGCTCATCCGGGTGCATACCCAAGTTTACATCTTGTATTGGGTTGGAAATGTGTTTTTTTGAACCGATGAAGGTACACAAGGAATTGAGCGCTTGTTCGGTTTCTCCTTAATCGATCAGAGAGCGACTCGAGTATCACAAGGAGGAAACTGACAATTTGGACGACCGGATCCAACCTGTCAGTAACATTTTAAACCCTGTTTTGTGCATCTCGTTACCAAAGAAATAGTTAGCATCATTTGCTCAGGCACTGATTTTGCGGTGGGGGGGGTGCAGAGGACCGTCTTTATTTGCAGGAGTCTACGTGTGCATGAATTTATAGAACACAAGTACAGATGTAAACTTGGTTGTGTTTATTTTAAATCTGTGCAAAGGAAGTAGTGTTTTGACTGGAAACTACTTGCATGTTACTGAGTGTAATAACATCTACATCAATATATCTATTATTTTTCTCATGCAATGGAAGTTACAGTGGGGCGGGAGGGGGGGGGGGGGGGAGTTCATTTGAAATGTAATTATTTTTTTTTTGTTGGTAGTTGACAGATTCTCAATGTTGATTGTACAGAAAAGCACCCTGATAAAGTTGTACAGTATGTGGATAATTCTACTGCTTTAAAAGATTGAGATCAAATAGAAAGGCTTAACACGTCCATTTCTATCGTTTGGATGGAAAGAACCTCTTGCATTTAAAATTGTTTTTCTGTAATCTTAGTGTTGCTTTTGAACGTTGTCATGAGTATAACAAGAACAAATGATTAGTTTTTTTTTCCCCAAAATATAAATTAGTTTTGATTTTGTTTTGTTTTTTTTGGGGGGGGGGGCTACTCATACAGAGCTATAAAGCTATTTAAAAAAATGGTGGGTTCCTCTTTTTAGGTGATTTATGGGGTTGGAGCTGGAGTGGACAATGTCACGATCAGAAAGAAGTGTCCCCCTAGCTTTCACCCATGTTAACAGATTTCATTAAAAAAATAAATAAATGAAGAGACACCTTTTTTTATTTCTGGGTTTGTTGTGTGTCTGACTTTTACACCATTAGCTGAACTGCAAACCTCTTTGCTCTCTCCCAGTTAGCGGGGTCCCCCTGGGACACTGTGTGGGGTTGGAGTAGCTCTGCACTAAACAGCTGAATGGAGAGAGGAGAGTGGGCAGAAACGAAACACACTTACACATTCACATAGAAGCTTTCATGGCTGTTCGGGCCCATGTCTTTATAATATATAGCACTAGACCCTGATATTGATGCGATCCAGCCCTCTGAAATGTCTTTATAATATATAGCACTAGACCCTGATATTGATGCGATCCAGCCCTCTGAAATGTCTTTATAATATATAGCACTAGACCCTGATATTGATGCGATCCAGCCCTCTGAAATGTCTTTATAATATATAGCACTAGACCCTGATATTGATGCGATCCAGCCCTCTGAAATGTCTTTATAATATATAGCACTAGACCCTGATATTGATGCGATCCAGCCCTCTGAAATGTCTTTATAATATATAGCACTAGACCCTGATATTGATGCGATCCAGCCCTCTGAAATGTCTTTATAATATATAGCACTAGACCCTGATATTGATGCCATCCAGCCCTCTGAAATGTCTTTATAATATACAGCACTAGACCCTGATATTGATGCGATCCAGCCCTCTGAAATGTCTTTATAATATATAGCACTAGACCCTGATATTGATGCGATCCAGCCCTCTGAAATGTCTTTATAATATATAGCACTAGACCCTGATATTGATGCGATCCAGCCCTCTGAAATGTCTTTATAATATACAGCACTAGACCCTGATATTGATGCGATCCAGCCCTCTGAAATGTCTTTATAATATACAGCACTAGACCCTGATATTGATGCGATCCAGCCCTCTGAAATGTCTTTATAATATATAGCACTAGTCCCTGATATTGATGCGATCCAGCCCTCTGAAATGTCTTTATAATATATAGCACTAGACCCTGATATTGATGCGATCCAGCCCTCTGAAATGTCTTTATAATATACAGCACTAGACCCTGATATTGATGCGATCCAGCCCTCTGAAATGTCTTTATAATATACAGCACTAGACCCTGATATTGATGCGATCCAGCCCTCTGAAATGTCTTTATAATATATAGCACTAGACCCTGATATTGATGCGATCCAGCCCTCTGAAATGTCTTTATAATATATAGCACTAGACCCTGATATTGATGCGATCCAGCCCTCTGAAATGTCTTTATAATATACAGCACTAGACCCTGATATTGATGCGATCCAGCCCTCTGAAATGTCTTTATAATATACAGCACTAGACCCTGATATTGATGCGATCCAGCCCTCTGAAATGTCTTTATAATATATAGCACTAGACCCTGATATTGATGAGATCCAGCCCTCTGAAATGTCTTTATAATATATAGCACTAGACCCTGATATTGATGAGATCCACCCCTCTGAAATGTCTTTATAATATATAGCACTAGACCCTGATATTGATGCGATCCAGCCCTCTGAAATGTCTTTATAATATACAGCACTAGACCCTGATATTGATGCGATCCAGCCCTCTGAAATGTCTTTATAATATACAGCACTAGACCCTGATATTGATGCGATCCAGCCCTCTGAAATGTCTTTATAATATATAGCACTAGACCCTGATATTGATGAGATCCAGCCCTCTGAAATGTCTTTATAATATATAGCACTAGACCCTGATATTGATGAGATCCACCCCTCTGAAATGTCTTTATAATATATAGCACTAGACCCTGATATTGATGCGATCCAGCCCTCTGAAATGTCTTTATAATATACAGCACTAGACCCTGATATTGATGCGATCCAGCCCTCTGAAATGTCTTTATAATATACAGCACTAGACCCTGATATTGATGCGATCCAGCCCTCTGAAATGTCTTTATAATATACAGCACTAGACCCTGACATTGATGTGAGAATTATTTGTATCGGGTGAAAATGCCCTCTCATTAAAACCAGCTGTACTGTTTCATTCTTCTGATTTAACTGCATATTATAATGAATCTAGTCCTGGGTGCTGCGTGTGCGATACAAGCGGATTCTCACGCACTCGGGGTCACGGTGGCCGGTAAGCACACTCGGTGGCGTTTGTATCAAACAACGCTTCCCAACCCAGTCCTCGGGGACCCCTGTGTCCATCTGAGCTCTCAATCACTTAACTAATCTCTTAATCGAACTAATAATTTGCTTAATTAGACCTTTTTAATTGTTCTCGGCTGCCTCAAAGTTGCAGATTTTAAGTTATTTGTAACATTTTATAGTTTAGTTGAAACCAACTGTTTTAAGAACTGAAAACAATGAAAAAGGCTTAATTGAGTTAATTATTAGTTCAATTGAGGGTTTAGTTAAGTGGTTGAGAGCTCAGTTGGAATGAAAACCAGCAGACACGGGGTCCTAATCTATATAGTGTGGATTTCCCTGTGTCATACCATTTTTGCGCCTTTAAGAGACAAAATAAAAACCCGCACATGCGCTGAAAGAAGGACCTTTGATTCGCTTTGTTTAACTTGTGTCAACAAGTATATCTGAACCGATGAGACGAACAATGGGAAATCGTTTTCAGAATGACTTTGCATTAATAACCCAGCTATATAAGTAAGTATAGGCAAATCGGCTCAGTGCAGTGTAACTCAGCTACGCGGGTAACTTCCGGATACTGTATCTGCTGTGCTAGGGAACTTTTAAGAGTCGCTTTTTGAAAACCTGTATGCAGAAATGTCGAAAAAGGTTGCACTGGTCACCGGCGCTAACAAAGGCATCGGGCTGGCGATCGTGAAGGGTCTGTGTCAAGCGCGTTACCCCGGAGATGTGATCGTGGCTGCCCGGAGCGAGGCGCTGGGCAAGGCGGCGGTGGAGGATTTGAAGAAGGAAGGACTGACGGCTATCTTTCATCAGCTCGACATCACGGACCCGGCCAGCGTGCAGCGAGTAAAAGACTTTCTGGAGAAGAATTACGGTGGAGTCGACGTTCTCATCAATAACGCAGGAATCGCGTTTAAAGGTAGATTATTATTATTATTATTATTATTAGTTTTATTATTATTATTATAGTTATTATTATTATTATTATTATTATTATTATTATTAATTGTTCTTGTCATACTATATTAACAATTATATATATATATATATATATATATATATATATATATATATATATATATATATATATAATATAAATTACTGAATATAATTAATATTGAAATGATCAGGAGCCAGGAGTTTGAGCAGGGTTAGAAACTCACACTAGCCCTGCTGCTGCTGCTGCTGCTGCACCCAGTCCTGGGGTTCAGAACTCCCCTCAATGAAGTCTATTATTATTAATATTGAAATGATCAGGAGCCAGGAGTTTGAGCAGGGTTAGAAACTCACACTAGCCCTGCTGCTGCTGCTGCTGCTGCACCCAGTCCTGGGGTTCAGAACTCCCCTCAATGAAGTCTATTATTATTAATATTGAAATGATCAGGAGCCAGGAGTTTGAGCAGGGTTAGAAACTCACACTAGCCCTGCTGCTGCTGCTGCTGCACCCAGTCCTGGGGTTCAGAGCTCCCCTCAATGAAGTCTATTATTATTATTAATATTGAAATGATCAGGAGCCAGGAGTTTGAGCAGGGTTAGAAACTCACACTAGCCCTGCTGCTGCTGCTGCTGCACCCAGTCCTGGGGTTCAGAGCTCCCCTCAATGAAGTCTATTATTATTAATATTGAAATGATCAGGAGCCAGGAGTTTGAGCAGGGTTAGAAACTCACACTAGCCCTGCTGCTGCTGCTGCTGCACCCAGTCCTGGGGTTCAGAGCTCCCCTCAATGAAGTCTATTATTATTAATATTGAAATGATCAGGAGTTTAAGCAGGGCTAGAGTCTCACACTCCCTCTGCCTGCTCTCCTCTTTCAGCCGCTGCCACTGAGCCCTTATCGGAGCAGGCGGAGGTGACTCTGCACACAAACTTCTTCTCCACCCTATGTGTGTGCCGTGCTCTGCTGCCCCTGGTCAAGCCCCAGGGCCGCGTGGTCAATGTGTCGAGCTTCACCAGCAGCCAGGCGCTCGCTCAGTGCAGCCCAGCCCTGCAAGCCAGGTGAGGAGGACTGCCACTGTCTCTGTCTGTCTGCCTCTGTCTGTCTGTCTGCCTGCCTCTCCATCTCTGTCTAGCCAACTGTGTTTCTTCCTCTCTTTCATCTGTCTATCTATGTGTTGGTCTATCCAGCTATTGTCTGTCTTTCTGTCCATCCACAGGGATGGGAATCAGACTCCAGTTGCACAGCAGTGTCACCCAGTCCAGGTTTTACTACCAGCTTGATCAGCCCCAGTGTGTCTAGCTAACAAGCTCAGGTGTGTCTTATTATTAAACCCCTAGCGAAACCAGGAATGGATCACACTGCTGTGCAGCAGGAGTCTTATTTCCATCCCTGATGCATCTATCTGTATGTCCCTGTTGATCTATCTTTCCAACAAACTGTCCGTCTGTCTGGAGTTGAAGTGTGTCTGTCTGTCCGTCCCGCCACCTCTCTCCGTGCTGACGCTCTGCCCCGCCCCCAGGTTCCGTGACCCCGCCTTGACGGAGGCGGAGCTCTGCGCTCTCATGCAGGACTTCGTGTCCGCGGTGCGTGCGGGGGCTCACCGGGAGCAGGGCTGGCCAAGCTCTGCCTACGCCACGTCCAAACTGGGTCTCACCGCGCTGACCCGGGTCCAGGCCCGGCAACTCTCCCAGGACCGGCCCGGAGACGGGATCCTGCTCAACGCCGGCGATCCGGGCTGGGTCAGAACGGACATGGCCGGGTCCAACGCTTCCAAGAGTCCCGAGGAGGGGGCACAGACCCTCCTGTACCTGGCACTGCTGCCACCCGGATCCACTGCACCCCACGGGGAGCTCGTGAGCGAAAAGAAGGTGCAGGAGTGGTAGAGAGAGGGAGAGAAGAGGAGGAGGAGGAGGAGGAGGGGGGGGGGAGAGGAGAGGGGGAGGATGAGAGGGAGAGGGAGGAGGGGGAGGAGGGGGGAGAGAGGAGGGGAGAGGAGGAGGGGGAGAGGGAGAGGGAGAGGGAGAGAAGAGGGGGAGAGGGGGAGAGAAGTGGAGAGGAGAGTGGTGAAAGGGAGTGGTGGGGTGGGGTGGGGCAGTGGAATACGATAATGAACTTAATGACATGTACACCTGTCTTTATTGTGTGAAACTCTAATCCATTTGCTACGATCATTAATTATTTTGTACTTTTTTAAAAATGTTTTTATATATATATAGAAATGTTATGAAAGATTATTACAATGTAATGGTGATAATTGAATTAAAAAAAAATGGTTAGTGACTCATGTGTCTACTCTCTTATTATCCCCCCCGAGTGTGGGCATCTCCTAGGCAACAAGGGTTATAGTGAAGGTAGTCCTGTCTGTCTGCCTGTCACATTGAACTGTAAGTGAGCAAGTCACTTCACCTGCTTGTGCTCCGTCTTTCGGGTGAGATGTAATTGTAAGTGACTCTGCAGATGATGCATAGTTCACACACCCAAGTCTCTGTAAGTCGCCTCGGATAAAGGTGTCTGATAAATAAACTAATAATAATAATAGACACTCTTTAGCACAGATTATTGAAGGGTCTGAACCTGGGAGAGTGGGTCTGCCTCTCCGTGTGTAAAGGTTCAAATGAATGTGACTCTTTGATTTGTGATGAGACTTGCTTCCATGCTGCTGCAGTTGTGCGAGACCAGTCCAGTCTCTGTGTGTGTGTGTGTGTGTGTGTGCGTGTGTGTGTGTGCTGAGTCAGTTCCGGGGACGGTGCCTCGTGGTGCCATATGGATTTGGAGGTGTCTGTTGTACACTCAGCAGGGGCGCTGCAGAGCCAGTCACCCAGCAATCACCTGCTAACTGCCTGGCCATCGATACCGTCTGCCTGGGCAAACGCTCCAGGAGCAATGGGCAGGGTCCCTAATACACATTCTTCTGGTTTCTTATCAAATTGCTGTCCCCCCCCCCCCCCCCACTCGTGGAGAGGCCTTTCTGAGGGAACACGAAACCGCTCTCTCAGGAACAGTGGCTTGAAACCTGCTTCCAGGAGACCTAGTTTGAGGCGTTGCTGTATCAAACCCCAAGTCTCCCCTGGTGTGCTGCGCAGTGGCCTGAAACCTAGTCTCATGAAACCACGTCTTCCCTCAGCTTTAGTGTTCTGTGGCTGCCTCGGATCGTGTTGAGAGTGTGTTTGATTCTCTTGCACTCTTTGTATGACAGACCCTCTCTCTCCCTTCTCCCTGTCCCTCAGTTTTATATCAGTTAATCTGTGCTGTGTTGGGTGTCTCTTATAATAAATTTCTAAGTGTCGGGCGTGTCTCTCTCTGATCGTGTTGAGAGTGTTTCGTTCTCTTGCACTCTTTGTATGACAGACCCTCTCTCCCTTCTCCCTGTACCTCAGTTTTATATCAGTTAATCTGTGGTGTGTTGGGTGTCTCTTATAATGTGTTTCTGAGTGTCAGGCGTGTCTCTCTCTGATCGTGTTGAGAGTGTGTTTCATTCTCTTGCACTCTGTATGACAGACCCTCTCTCTCCCTTCTCCCTGTCCCTCAGTTTTATATCAGTTAATCTGTGCTGTGTTGGGTGTCTCTTATAATAAATTTCTAAGTGTCGGGCGTGTCTCTCTCTGATCGTGTTGAGAGTGTTTCGTTCTCTTGCACTCTTTGTATGACAGACCCTCTCTCCCTTCTCCCTGTACCTCAGTTTTATATCAGTTAATCTGTGGTGTGTTGGGTGTCTCTTATAATGTGTTTCTAAGTGTCGGGCGTGTCTCTCTCTGATCGTGTTGAGAGTGTGTTTCATTCTCTTGCACTCTTTGTATGACAGACCCTCTCTCTCCCTTCTCCCTGTCCCTCAGTTTTATATCAGTTAATCTGTGGTGTGTTGGGTGTCTCTTATAATGTGTTTCTAAGTGTCGGGCGTGTCTCTGATCGTGTTGAGAGTGTGTTTCGTTCTCTTGCACTCTTTGTATGACAGACCCTCTCTCTCCCTTCTCCCTGTCCCTCAGTTTTATATCAGTTAATCTGTGGTGTGTTGGGTGTCTCTTATAATGTGTTTCTAAGTGTCGGGCGTGTCTCTCTCTGATCGTGTTGAGAGTGTGTTTCGTTCTCTTGCACTCTTTGTATGACAGACCCTCTCTCTCCCTTCTCCCTGTCCCTCAGTTTTATATCAGTTAATCTGTGCTGTGTCGGGTGTCTCCCTCTAATCGTGTTGAGAGTGTGTTTCTTTGTTGATACTGTGAGATCCACACTGTGGGAGAGACTTGTAAATGTAGCCTCTGCTAATAGGTTTCGACAAGGATAAAAAAAATGGCTTAACTACCATAGTAATGAAAAATACATGCTTTTATTAATTTGCTTTTAAATATTTGTTTGCAGAGTAAGCTTGACTAGGTATACGCTGTTTATATTTATTTATTTATTTATTGTAAGTATATTGTAACGTCACGGAAGTAAAACGGTTATGGAGCCATTATTAACCATTATTAACCATGGGGGTTCGAATTGCGCTCCAATAATGGTGATTGGTCAATTTCTTGGTCCCTCATGCCAAATGCTGATATTACACCAATCGTGTGCCCCCTAGACGGCCGCCTCCTCCAATGGATTTCTTTCGTGGGCGTGGACTAATCGGAAAACGGGTCTCGCCCGCCCTGGTTAGAGTGGCAGTCGGTTTCCAGTTTCCTTCCAATTGTAAGGCTCTGTGGGCGTGACTGACAGCCCGTCTCACCAGTCCTGTCGCCCGGTGGGCGTTCCCTCGGCCGTGTCTTGTATGTCAGTCGCGCGCCGGCAGGCTTTGTGTTTTCCATCACATTCAGCGAGGCGAGCGACAAAATGGCTGCTCCTGCAGGTCGTTTTTACAATGAGGGTGGACGGGCAACGAAACGTCAGAAAACCGATAACAACAACGAAGGCGGAATCTCAGGGGTGAGTAAGAATGCTTATAAAATATATAGGTCATCCCGTATTAACTTTACAAGTTTTTTTGTTTGCAAGGGTTTTTTGATTACAGTAAAGATGCATGTAAGTATTTATTTATTTATTTATTTATTTATTTTATTTATTTATTTTATTTTATTTATTTATTTATTTATTTATTTTAAAAATCGTTGTATTGGGTTGATTATGTCAACCGGGATAAGATTATTCGGCCGGGTTCCAGTTGGAAAATCAGTTTTCAATAAACGAAGCTCCAATGTACTCGTTTAACTGCGTCGATATTTGAAAAAGCTCCCGTTTTGTAATAAAGGGACGGTGTGTTTTTATTTTTGTGTGTTTTTGTAGGCGCCACGGGGGCCTGTGCTTTGACCTCCCCCACGCCAGTGTGGCACAAACTCCTGGTTTAGTCGGGTTTCGTAGTCCGGCGCTTCATTATTTTTTTTATTTTTTTATTTTTTTTTGAACCAGGCCTCTCTTGAATCTGAACCCCCTCCCCTCCTCCTGTCTTCCTCCCCCCCTCCTCCTCCTGTCTTCCTCCCCCCCTCCTCCTGTCTTCCTCCCCCCCTCCTCCTGTCTTCCTCCCCTCCTCCTGTCTTCCTCCCCCTCCCCTCCTCCTGTCTTCCTCCCCCTCCCCTCCTCCTGTCTTCCTCCCCCTCCCCTCCTCCTGTCTTCCTCCCCCTCCCCTCCTCCTGTCTTCCTCTCCTCCTGTCTTCCTCTCCTCCTGTCTTCCTCCCCCTCCCCTCCTCCTGTCTTCCTCCCCCTCCCCTCCTCCTGTCTTCCTCCCCTCCTCCTGTCTTCCCCCCCTCCCCTCCTCCTGTCTTCCCCCCCTCCCCTCCTCCTGTCCTCCCCCCCTCCCCTCCTCCCCTCCCCTCCTCCTGTCCTCCCTCCCCTCCTCCTGTCCTCCCTCCTCCCCTCCTCCTGTCTTCCCCCCCTCCCCTCCTCCTGTCTTCCCCCCCTCCCCTCCTCCTGTCTTCCCCCCCTCCCCTCCTCCTGTCTTCCCCCCTCCCCTCCCCTCCCTCCTCCCCTCCCTCCCCTCCTGTCTTCCCTCCCCTCCTGTCTTCCCCCCTCCCTCCCCTCCTGTCTTCCCCTCCCCCTCCCTCCCCTCCTCCTGTCTTCCCCCCTCCCCTCCCCTCCCCTCCCCCCCTCCCCTCCCCTCCTCCTGTCTTCCCCTCCCCTCCCTCCCCTCCCCTCCTCCTGTCCTCCCCCCTCCCCTCCTCCCCTCCTCCTGTCTTCCCCCCCCTCCCCTCCTCCTGTCTTCCCCCCCTCCCCTCCTCCTGTCTTCCCCCCCCCTCCCCTCCCCTCCCCTCCCCTCCCCTCCCCTCCTGCTGCCCCCCCCCTCCTGCTGCCCCCCCCCCCTTGGATATGCGCACCCCCGACCCCCGCTCGATAAACGGGCTCTGGTATTTGTACTTTGCAATGGAGGGACATTCACGTTTCAAATACATCTGTTCAACCACGGTAAAACACTTGAAATACACATTTCCGTTTTTCAAGGGGCCAGAAATATCAGTGTTGTAAAGCCAACGGCAAACGGGACAAAAGCTGTTCAAACAGTCATTACAAACCCATCCTGTCAGTCCGCATTTACAGGATTTGCAACCCTGGTCAGATTTAAAATAAGTAAATGCATGTATTTCAGTGAATTTTTAAAAGTGTTGTGGATGCCGTTTTTACAAACATCCAGATCAGATTACCGTGCGTGTGTGTCTGTAATTAAACAGATGTTCTATTAAGTTACTACAGTCTGGAACAGGGTAAAGTCTGCGAAATCCAATTAACATCCATTTAATAAAATTAATTAAAGAAAATAACACATCCTTTTAATATGGATTTCTATTCTATCTACATATTAGCCATTGTATTTATCTTGCTCTTAATTGTATTATAACTTGTACTGTGATTCTTGAAATATTTATGTTTGACTGCAAGTCACCCTGGATAAGGGCGTCTGCTAAGAAATAAATAACAATAATGTTCCAACAGCTAGCTAGCACACTGCTAAGCGCGGGCGTTGCTGTGTGACACTGGCCCCAGTTGGCAGTGCTGCCTCCCTGTCTGGGTGTGTGTCTCACGGTGTGTCTCTGTGTCTCTGCAGGACGGCTATGAGGACCCTCACAAGACGCTGCCCTCCCCGGTGGTGCATGTGCGGGGGCTGGTCGACGGGGTGATGGAGGCTGACCTGGTCGAGTCTATGCAGGAGTTCGGACCCATCAGGTAAGCACGGGCTGAACTCTGACCTGTATTTATTCAGCAATGTTTTACTGTTATTTTCTTGACTGGTAGTGTGCACTATTGCAGTCCATTCTGTTTCGTTGTGGTATGCGTGTCTCGGTATATGTAGCATGACACATGTGAGGGTGCTGACGGGATCCTTGCATGATGCATAATAAGATCATTTTTTTAATGGACTGTTGAAATGAGACCGGGAGAGAGTGGATTCACACCAGCTGTAAAACACGCTTCATCCAAGAACCGCTGTGTGAGCTACAGCGAGCTGTGCGGCTGTGGTCATGTGTCACACTACACGCCTCTCTTAGAAATACCATGTAAAGAAAGCATTCATCGATAGAGGGAAACGATACGCTCCTAGCTAGAACTACAGTTCCCAGCATGCCTGCTGGCAATAGTGAGGGATGATGGGAGCTGTAGTTCTTTAACTACAAATGCTACAGACCTCTATTAGATAGATCATGTAAAGAAAGCATTGCGGTTCACCAACACAGTGAATCCACTGGTACAGCCCTAGCTAGAACTACAGTTCCCAGCATGCCTTCTCATCTGCTGGCAATCGTGAGGGATGATGGGAGCTGTAGTTCTTTGACAGCTCTAGTGGTCTTGGTATCGCAATACAAACGATACATACCTCTTTTGGATATAGCGTGGAAAGAAAGCATCGCGATGCATTGATACAGATTAATTTATTAGAATTCTGCACAAACACATATTGCGAAATTAAAAAGGTGGAAGTAATTAATAATTTATAATAATTTATTTCTTAGCAGACGCCCTTATCCAGGGCGACTTACAAGATATCACATTATTTTTACATACAATTACCCATTTATACAGTTGGGTTTTTACTGGAGCAATCTAGGTAAAGTACCTTGCTCAAGGGTCCAGCAGCAGTGTCCCCCACCTGGGATTGAACCCACGACCCTCCGGTCAAGAGTCCAGAGCCCCTAACCACTACTTCACACCCCTGCATTATTGCAGATATTAATTCCTGTCTGGTCTTTTAATATTTAATTTCAGGGATTCTAATACATTTTAAATATTGTTTCAGGGTTTAAATGTAAATATTGAACTGCACGCGTTTTGCAACAGTTTTTTTTTTTTTTTTTTTTAATTAATTCACATTGCTGCTCAGTGCATCACCGATTTCAAAGCCTCACTGCTTGAATATATTTAACTGCATGTTATGAAGTACTGCAGGGCCTGGATGTTTAATCGGTTCAAACAGTTTAGAACAGGGTTGGAACAAAGACCAGGAGTGGAAGGGGCTGACACTGGCCAGCCCTGATTTTAAAGGGATGTGTGTTTGTGTTCCACGTTGCTGATTCAATGCTGGCTCCTCCCGGTAGCTACGTGGTGGTGATGCCGAAGAAGCGGCAGGCCCTGGTGGAGTACGAGGATCTGAACGGCGCCTGCAGCGCGGTCAGCTACGCCACCGACAACCAGATGTACATCGCGGGGCACCCCGCCTTCGTCAACTACTCCACCAGCCAGAAGATCTCGAGACCGGGGGACCCCGACGACTCCCGCAGCGTCAACAACGTGCTGCTGCTGACTGTCATGAACCCCATCTACCCCGTGACCACGGTGAGGAACACGCTGACTGACACACACACACACACACACGTCTACCCCGTCACCACGGTGAGGAACACGCTGACTGACACACACACACACACGTCTACCCCGTCACCACGGTGAGGAACACGCTGACTGACACACACACACACACACACACACACGTCTACCCCATCACCACGGTGAGGAACACGCTGACACACACACGTCTACCCCGTCACCACGGTGAGGAACACGCTGACTGACACACACACACACACGTCTACCCCGTCACCACGGTGAGGAACACGCTGACTGACACACACACACACACACACACACACACACACACACACGTCTACCCCATCACCACGGTGAGGAACACGCTGACACACACACGTCTACCCCGTCACCACGGTGAGGAACACGCTGACTGACACACACACACACACGTCTACCCCGTCACCACGGTGAGGAACACGCTGACTGACCACACACACACACACACACACACACACACACGTCTACCCCATCACCACGGTGAGGAACACGCTGACACACACACGTCTACCCCGTCACCACGGTGAGGAACACGCTGACTGACACACACACACACGTCTACCCCGTCACCACGGTGAGGAACACGCT
>NW_026708764.1:0-35848 GCF_902713425.1 Acipenser ruthenus
GCTGCAGACAGACAGACAGACAGACAGACAGACACAGAGCCCCACAATCCTGTTCAGTTTGATGCTACAATATAATCCCTTCTTCTTGGGGTCTGTGTTAGTTTACTACATTCTGAAAAGAGTTTAGTTTCATTAAAGCTGCAGACAGACAGACAGACAGACAGACAGACACAGAGCCCCACAATCCTGTTCAGTTTGACGCTACAATATAATCCCTTCTTCTTGGTGTCTGTGTTAGTTTACTACATTCTGAAGAGAGTTTAGTTTCATTAAAGCTGCAGACAGACAGACAGACAGACAGACAGACAGACAGAGCCCCACAATCCTGTTCAGTTTGACGCTACAATATAATCCCTTCTTCTTGGGGTCTGTGTTAGTTTACTACATTCTGAAGAGAGTTTAGTTTCATTAAAGCTGCAGACAGACACACAGACAGACAGAGCCCCACAATCCTGTTCAGTTTGACGCTACAATATAATCCCTTCTTCATGGGGTCTGTGTTAGTTTACTACATTCTGAAAAGAGTTTAGTTTCATTAAAGCTGCAGACAGACAGACAGACAGACAGACAGACACAGAGCCCCACAATCCTGTTCAGTTTGACGCTACAATATAATCCCTTCTTCATGGTGTCTGTGTTAGTTTACTACATTCTGAAGAGAGTTTAGTTTCATTAAAGCTGCAGACAGACAGACAGACAGACAGACAGACAGACAGAGCCCCACAATCCTGTTCAGTTTGACGCTACAATATAATCCCTTCTTCATGGGGTCTGTGTTAGTTTACTACATTCTGAAAAGAGTTTAGTTTCATTAAAGCTGCAGACAGACTATAGTCTGTGTCTCTGTGAGTTTGTATTATTAAGAACATATGAACGAGAGGAGTCCGTTCAGCCCCTCAGAGCTCATCCTGTTCTGAGCATCTGATTGATCTCAGAACCTTTTCAAGTCGGGTCTTAAAGGATCCCAGTGATTCAGCATCGACAGCGTGGCTCGGTCACCCTTGGCAACCCATTTCTCACCCTCCCCATTCTCTGTCTCCTAAGTCCATGTCTTAACTGTGTGTCCTGTGGTCCTGGTTTCTGTGCTGCGCTGAGAGTATTGATCTGTGTTAGCTGTAGCAACTCAGTTCCAGGCTAAACTGATGAATAGGATTACTTATCGTTCTTTATATTACTGGACAGTAGCACTTCAAGTTCAACACAGTAATCCAGTAATTCGCTAGACTGAAATGTCGCTCAGACTCCAGGTCCTCCCTTCATGTTGTTAATCTGCACCTTGCCACCACAGACTTCAGTGCTTGTTATTTTTCCTCGACGTGATCGCCATGGCTCCGAGCCTTGGCTGGCTCTCGCTGGTCAGCTGCTTTGTAATCGGGGTGTTGTTTGTCATCTCCCCCCCCCCCCCAGGCCCCCCGAAGTGGCAGAAGGAGACGATCGCCCCGATCGAGGCGGAGGTGGGGGATAGCGTGGTGCTGCCCTGCAACCCCCCGGTCAGCACCGTGCCCCCCCAAATCTACTGGATGAACATAAGTAAGAGACCCCCATGTGTGTGAGTGTGTGTGTGTCAGTGTGTGTGTGTGTGTCAGTGTGTGTGTCACTGTGTGTGAGGGTGTGTGTCACTGTGTGTGTGTGTGTCTGTGTGTGTGTGTGTGTGTGTGTGTGTCAGTGTGTGTGTGTGTGTGTCAGTGTGTGTGTGTGTGTGTCAGTGTGTGTGTGTGTCTGTGTGTGTGTGTGTGTGTGTGTGTGTGTGTCAGTGTGTGTGTGTGTGTCAGTGTGTGTGTGTGTGTGTGTGTGTCACTGTGTGTGTCTCAGTGTGTGTGTGTCAGTGTATGTGTCAGTGTGTGTGTGTGTGAGAGTGTGTGTCACTGTGTGTGTGTGTGTCAGTGTGTGTGTCACTGTGTGTGTGTGAGAGTGAGTGTGTGTGTGTGTGTCAGTGTGTGTGTCACTGTGTGTGTGTGTGTGTCAGTGTGTGTGTGTATGTGTGTGTGTCACTGTGTGTGTGTGTGTGTGTGTGTGTGTCAGTGTGTGTGTCACTGTGTGTGTGTGTGTGTCAGTGTGTGTGTCACTGTGTGTGTGTGTGTGTCAGTGTGTGTGTGTATGTGTGTGTGTCACTGTGTGTGTGTGTGTTTGTGTGTGTGTCTGTCAGTGTTGTCTGTGTTTCTAACATTATCATATTAATAATAATAATAATAATAATAATAATAATAATAATAATAATATTAATCCTGACGATGATTGTCGTCTCTCTGCTCTCTCCAGATCTGCAGCACATCACTCAGAGCCCGCGGGTCACTCAGGGCCGAAACGGGAACCTGTATTTCTCCAACGTGGAGAAGAGCGACACCAAGAACGACTACATGTGTCACGCGCGCTTCATCGGAGCACGCACCATCGTGCAGAAAGAGCCCATCGAGCTGCGCGTGCGAGACTGTGAGTGTGCCAGCACCGCGCCCAACGCAGGACGCTGAGCGGCTCACCTGACAGGGAGACCTGGGGGTTTGATACAGCAGCAATCTCAGACTACATCTCCCGGTCTGCTGGAGTCAGGCTTTGTGTTCCCTCAGAACTACATTTCCCATCATCCTCCTGCTCGCATATGTAACTGAGATGGGTTTACCAGTGAGCAGGAGGACACCCAACACAGAATCGGTCACAACTACGAAGCACTGCTACACACAACAGCTGTGCTGCCTGCCAAAGTCTGACACTGTCTGCCTGTTTACTGGTTAATGGTTATTGATTATCGATTCATTATTGATTACGGATTGGTTGTTAATTGGGTCTGGTTTTCCTGCAGCAAATTCGGTGAAGAACCGCGGGCCCCGTATCCTGATGCCCCAAGGAGAGAGGAGCTCTTACCTGGCATTGAGAGGACACAGCCTGGAGCTAGAGTGCATCGCAGAGGGGCTGTGAGTACAGAGAGGAGGGGAGAGGGAGGGGAGGGGAGGGGAGAGGGAGAGGGGGAGGGGAGAGGGGAGGGGAGGAGAGAGGAGGGGAGAGGGAGAGGGGAGGGGAGGGGAGGGGAGAGGGAGAGGGGAGGGGAGGGGAGAGAGGAGGGGAGAGGGAGAGGGAGAGGGAGAGGGAGAGGAGGGGAGAGGGAGAGGGAGAGGGAGAGAGGAGGGGAGAGGGAGAGGGAGAGGGGAGGGGAGGAGAGAGGAGGGGAGAGGGAGAGGGAGAGGGAGAGGGGAGGGGAGGAGAGAGGAGGGGAGAGGGAGAGGGGAGGGAGAGGAAGAGGGAGAGGGAGAGGGGAGAGGAGGAGAGAGGAGGGGAGAGGGAGAGGGAGAGGGGAGGGGAGGAGAGAGGAGGGGAGAGGGAGAGGGAGAGGGAGAGGGGAGGGGAGGAGAGAGGAGGGGAGAGGGAGAGGGGAGGGGAGAGGGAGAGGGGAGGGGAGGAGAGAGGGAGAGGGAGAGGGAGAGGGAGAGGGAGAGAGGAGGGGAGAGGGAGAGGGAGAGGGGAGGGGAGGAGAGAGGAGGGGAGAGGGAGAGGGAGAGGAGAGGGAGAGGGGAGGGGAGGAGAGAGGAGGGGAGGGGAGAGGGAGAGGGAGAGGGGAGGGAGAGGAAGAGGGAGAGGGGAGGGGAGGAGAGAGGAGGGGAGAGGGAGAGGGAGAGGGAGAGGGGAGGGGAGGAGAGAGGAGGGGAGGGGAGAGGGAGAGGGAGAGGGGAGGGAGAGGAAGAGGGAGAGGGGAGGGGAGGAGAGAGGGAGAGGGAGAGGGGAGGGGAGAGGGAGAGGGAGAGGGAGGAGAGAGGAGGGGAGAGGGAGAGGGAGAGGGAGAGGGAGAGGGGAGGGGAGGAGAGAGGAGGGGAGGGGATGGAGCAGATTGATTATTGCTGACAGTGGTGATAAAATATGAATTATTGATTGGTTATTGATTGGTTTCAGCCCGACCCCTGAGATAGTCTGGGTGCGGAGGGAGGGGGTGATGCCAGAGGGGAGAGCGAGCCTGGAGAATTTCAACAAGCTGCTGAGAATCGAGAACATCACCGAGTCGGACGATGGAGAGTACCAGTGCACTGTGAGCAACCAGGGGGGCAGAGAGAGACACATCTACATCGTCTCTGTGGAGGGTAAGAGAGGAGGGGAGAGGAGGGGAGAGGAGAGGAGAGGAGGGGAGAGGAGAGGGGGAGAGGAGAGGAGGGGAGAAAGGGGAGAGAGGAGAGGGGAGAGGGAGAGGAGGGGAGAGGAGAGCGGAGAGGAGAGGAGAAGAGAGAGGGGGAGAGGAGGGGAGAGGAGAGGAGAGAGAGGGGGAGAGGAGAGGAGAGGAGAGGAGAGGAGGGGAGAGGAGAGCGGAGAGGAGAGGAGGGGAGGAGGGGAGGGGAGAGGAGAGAGGGGGAGAGGAGAGTGTGTCTATCTCTCTCTCTCTTTTTCTGTCTGTCTCTGTCTCTCTGTCTCTCTCTCTGTGTGTCTCCCACTCTGTTAACCTCCCTGTCTCTCCCTGTGCAGCGGCCCCCTACTGGGTGAGGCAGCCGGAGAGCGGGTTGTACGGGCCGGGCGAGACGGTGCGGCTGGACTGCGACGTGGAGGGGAAACCCAAACCCAGCATCGTCTGGAAGATCAACGGAGAGCCCCTCACAGGTGAGAGAGTGTGCACGTGTGTGTGTGTGCCAAGCTTGAAGTGAGTGTCTGTGCGAGTGAACATGTGTCTGTGCGAGCGAGAGTGTGTCTGTGCGAGTGAGCGTGTGTCTGTGCGAGCGAGAGTGTGTCTGTGCGAGCGAGAGTGTGTCTGTGCGAGTGAGTGTGTGTCTGTGCGAGCGAGAGTGTGTCTGTGCGAGTGAGCGTGTGTCTGTGCGAGCGAGAGTGTGTCTGTGCGAGCGAGAGTGTGTCTGTGCGAGTGAGTGTGTGTCTGTGCATGTTACTACAGAACTGTGTTCACTCTCAGACACAGACTCGGATCTCAGGCACAGTGTGAAGGGCAGCTCTCTGATTCTCCACAACGCGCAGTCGAGAGACACGAGTGTGTTCCAGTGTGAGGCCAACAACACTCACGGGACCATCCTCGCCAACGCCTACGTCTACGTCATCAGTGAGTCTGTGTGTCTGTCTGTCTGCATCTCTGTCCGTCTGTCTGTCTGTCTATATGTGTCTATATGTGTCTCTCTCTCTCTGTGTTTGATTCCCTCGTCTCTCTCTCCTATCCTCTCTCTCTCTCACACTCTGTGTGTGATTCTCTCTTGTTTCTCTCTCTCTCTCTCTCACACTCTGTGTGTGATTCTCTCTTGTTTCTCTCTCTCTCTCTCTCACACTCTGTGTGTGATTCTCTCTTGTTTCTCTCTCTCTCTCTCTCTCACACTCTGTGTGTGATTCTCTCTTGTTTCTCTCTCTCTCTCTCTCAGGCCTCCCTGCTCAGATCCTCTCTCCCGATAATCAGCTCTACATCGTGGCCGAGGATCAGGCCGCCTTCCTGGACTGCAGGACCTTTGGAGTGCCAAGGCCGGATGTGACCTGGTAAGAGAACACACTCTAGAACAGTCTAGAACTGGGCAGCCTGGCGAGAACGCACACCGTAGAACAGTCTAGAACACGGTGGCCTATCAAGAGAACATACTCTCTGGAATGGTCTAGAACAGTCATGTGGCACGCACACACACTTGGGAACGTGCAAGAACACTGTAGAACAGGGTGGCCTAGTGAGAGAACATTCTGGATCCGTCGTTCGCCTCTCTACAGCCTGCTAGAATACTCTAGAACAGACAGTTTTGGAGGATGTGCAGCCAGAGTTTTGGATAGGAAATCTACACTTTCTGTGTCTCTCCGTGTCCCTGTGTGTCTCTCTGTGTTTCAATACAATGTGCAGTATCAGTGTCTCTGTGCGTCTCTATGTCCCTGTCTGTCTCTATGACTCTCTATGTCTCTGTGTGTCTCAGGTCCCGCGATGGTAAAGACTCGTTCTCTATCCTGGAGGACCCGCGCTTCTCTCTCTACACTAACGGGACCCTGCACCTCGTCTCCGCCTCTCGAGAGGACAGCGGCCAATTCAGCTGCACCGTGAACCCCGAGGCAGAGAACATCTCCATCAGCGCCACCCTTGAGATCCGCAGTGAGAATCTAACACTACAGTATCTACACACCTCCACACACTCCTCAATAAACATCTCCATCAGCTCCACCCTGGAGATCCACAGTGAGAATCTAACACTACAGTATCTATACACCTCCACACACTCCTCAATAAACATCTCCATCAGCTCCACCCTGGAGATCCACAGTGAGAATCTAACACTACAGTATCTATACACCTCCACACACTCCTCAATAAACATCTCCATCAGCTCCACCCTGGAGATCCACAGTGAGAATCTAACACTACAGTATCTACACACCTCCACACACTCCTCAATAAACATCTCCATCAGCTCCACCCTGGAGATCCGCAGTGAGAATCTAACACTACAGTATCTATACACCTCCACACACTCCTCAATAAACATCTCCATCAGCTCCACCCTGGAGATCCGCAGTGAGAATCTAACACTACAGTATCTATACACCTCCACACACTCCTCAATAAACATCTCCATCAGCTCCACCCTGGAGATCCACAGTGAGAATCTAACACTACAGTATCTATACACCTCCACACACTCCTCAATAAACATCTCCATCAGCTCCACCCTGGAGATCCACAGTGAGAATCTAACACTACAGTATCTACACACCTCCACACACTCCTCAATAAACATCTCCATCAGCTCCACCCTGGAGATCCACAGTGAGAATCTAACACTACAGTATCTACACACCTCCACACACTCCTCAATAAACATCTCCATCAGCTCCACCCTGGAGATCCACAGTGAGAATCTAACACTACAGTATCTACACACCTCCACACACTCCTCAATAAACATCTCCATCAGCTCCACCCTGGAGATCCACAGTGAGAATCTAACACTACAGTATCTACACACCTCCACACACTCCTCAATAAACATCTCCATCAGCTCCACCCTGGAGATCCACAGTGAGAATCTAACACTACAGTATCTACACACCTCCACACACTCCTCAATAAACATCTCCATCAGCGCCACCCTGGAGATCCACAGTGAGAATCTAACACTACAGTATCTATACACCTCCACACACTCCTCAATAAACATCTCCATCAGCTCCACCCTGGAGATCCACAGTGAGAATCTAACACTACAGTATCTACACACCTCCACACACTCCTCAATAAACATCTCCATCAGCTCCACCCTGGAGATCCACAGTGAGAATCTAACACTACAGTATCTACACACCTCCACACACTCCTCAATAAACATCTCCATCAGCTCCACCCTGGAGATCCACAGTGAGAATCTAACACTACAGTATCTACACACCTCCACACACTCCTCAATAAACATCTCCATCAGCGCCACCCTGGAGATCCACAGTGAGAATCTAACACTACAGTATCTATACACCTCCACACACTCCTCAATAAACATCTCCATCAGCTCCACCCTGGAGATCCACAGTGAGAATCTAACACTACAGTATCTACACACCTCCACACACTCCTCAATAAACATCTCCATCAGCTCCACCCTGGAGATCCACAGTGAGAATCTAACACTACAGTATCTATACACCTCCACACACTCCTCAATAAACATCTCCATCAGCTCCACCCTGGAGATCCGCAGTGAGAATCTAACACTACAGTATCTATACACCTCCACACACTCCTCAATAAACATCTCCATCAGCTCCACCCTGGAGATCCACAGTGAGAATCTAACACTACAGTATCTATACACCTCCACACACTCCTCAATAAACATCTCCATCAGCTCCACCCTGGAGATCCACAGTGAGAATCTAACACTACAGTATCTACACACCTCCACACACTCCTCAATAAACATCTCCATCAGCTCCACCCTGGAGATCCACAGTGAGAATCTAACACTACAGTATCTATACACCTCCACACACTCCTCAATAAACATCTCCATCAGCTCCACCCTGGAGATCCACAGTGAGAATCTAACACTACAGTATCTATACACCTCCACACACTCCTCAATAAACATCTCCATCAGCTCCACCCTGGAGATCCACAGTGAGAATCTAACACTACAGTATCTATACACCTCCACACACTCCTCAATAAACATCTCCATCAGCTCCACCCTGGAGATCCACAGTGAGAATCTAACACTACAGTATCTATACACCTCCACACACTCCTCAATAAACATCTCCATCAGCTCCACCCTGGAGATCCACAGTGAGAATCTAACACTACAGTATCTACACACCTCCACACACTCCTCAATAAACATCTCCATCAGCTCCACCCTGGAGATCCACAGTGAGAATCTAACACTACAGTATCTATACACCTCCACACACTCCTCAATAAACATCTCCATCAGCTCCACCCTGGAGATCCACAGTGAGAATCTAACACTACAGTATCTATACACCTCCACACACTCCTCAATAAACATCTCCATCAGCTCCACCCTGGAGATCCACAGTGAGAATCTAACACTACAGTATCTACACACTCCTCAATACACCTCAGTAAACATCTCCATCAGCTCCACCCTGGAGATCCACAGTGAGAATCTAACACTACAGTATCTATACACCTATACGCCTCAATACACACATCTATACACCTGTATGCACCTCAATACACACCTATACACCTCAATACACCTGTATGCACCTCAATACACACCTATACACCTCAATACACCTGTATGCACCTCAATACACACCTATACACCTCAATACACCTGTATGCACCTCAATACACACCTATACACCTCAATACACCTGTATACACCTCATTACTCACCTATACACCTCAATACACACCTATACACCTCAATACACCTGTATGCACCTCAATACACACCTATACACCTCAATACACCTGTATGCACCTCAATACACACCTATACACCTCAATACACCTGTATGCACCTCAATACACACCTATACACCTGAATACACATCTATACACATCTATACACCTGTATGCACCTCAATACACACCTATACAGATCTATACACCTGTATGCACCTCAATATACACCTATACACCTCAATACACACCTATACACCTCAATACACCTGTATGCACCTCACTACACCTCCATATTCCTCCATACAGCTCCATGTTGTGTAGGAATGATCCGCTGTCTCCCCCCCTCTCAGATAAGACAGTGATTGTGGTCCCGCCCGGTGATCAGAGGGTGCCCAGAGGAGGCACGGCTGAGTTCAGCTGCAAAGCCCAGTACGACAGCCGCCACTTCCATTCCAAGCAGCCGGACCCCATGTGGAGGAGAGACGGGCGCAAGATCGCTGAGACAGCCGACAGCAGCAAGTGAGGAGCACGCCTACACTCACAAACACGGAGCAGAGCCTTTCTCAGCTTCTTCAACAGAAACGGAATGAATTCCACGAGGAACGTTCCCACTAGAAGGCTTTCTCAAGGTCTTCAGTCACACTTTATTTTAAGAATTTATGAAGTTTCTTTCAGTGTTTCTATTGAAGACGCTGAGAAAGACTTCTAGTGGAAACGTTTGCCGTTGAATTTATGAAGTTTCTTTCAGTGTTTCTGTTGAAGACGCTGAGAAAGACTTCCAGTGGAAACGTTTGCCGTTGAATTTATGAAGTTTCTTTCAGTGTTTCTGTTGAAGGCGCTGAGAAAGACTTCTAGTGGAAACGTTTGCCGTTGAATTTATGAAGTTTCTTTCAGTGTTTCTATTGAAGGCGCTGAGAAAGACTTCTAGTGGAAACGTTTGCCGTTGAATTTATGAAGTTTCTTTCAGTGTTTCTATTGAAGACGCTGAGAATGACTTCTAGTGGAAACGTTTGCCGTTGAATTTATGAAGTTTCTTTCAGTGTTTCTATTGAAGACGCTGAGAAAGACTTCTAGTGGAAACGCTTGCCGTTGAATTTATGAAGTTTCTTTCAGTGTTTCTATTGAAGACGCTGAGAAAGACTTCCAGTGGAAACGCTTGTCATTGAGTGTATTTGTGAACTCCCTGTTTCCAGGTACGTGTTTGACGGTCACAAGCTGGTTATCGATGCGGTGGAGGAGGAGGATGAGGGAGTGTACACTTGCATCGCAGCCTCCTCCATCGACTCTGACGAGGCCAGAGGCAGACTCCTGGTCCTGGGTGAGTAATACTGTGTTTCCATTACGCTGTGAAACCGTGCCAGCCTGGCACACTTTATAAAGCAGACCGCGTTGTTTCCATTACACTGTGAAACCGTGCCAGCCTGGCACACTTGGAAAACCTTGTCAGATTTTTTTTTCCAAGGATAATGCCACTTATCCCATTTCCTTTAAATGATTCATTGCTGTGTCTTCTCCCGTGCTGTTCTGTACTTCCTGTTAAATCTCCATTAATTATTCTCTTTCTCTCTCTCTCTCTCTCTCTCTCTCTCTCTCTCTCTCTCTCAATTCAATTCAATTCAATTCAATTCAATAAGCTTTATTGGCATTACAGGAATAAACAAGTTTTGCCAAATCAATTACAATGTCATTCTTCTCTCTCTCTCTCTGTTCAGATGTTCCGGACCCCCCCGTTGACCTCGTGCTCTCGGACCCCCAGGATCGCAGCGTCATTCTGTCCTGGACCCCCTCCAACGACCACAACAGCCCCATACTGGGTAAGAATTGCCCCATACTAGACTGGAAATCAATGTTAAAAAGATTAAAACAATGTAATCCATCTCTGTCTCGCTGTCTGTGTGTCTCTGTCTCATTGTCTCTCTGTTTCTCTGTCTCTTTGTCTCTGTGTCTCGCTGTCTGTGTGTCTCTGTCTCTTTGTCTCTGTGTTTCTCTGTCTGTGTGTCTCTCTGTCTCGCTGTCTGTGTGTCTCTGTCTCTTTGTCTCTGTGTTTCTCTGTCTGTGTGTCTCTGTCTCTGTGTCTCAATGTCTCTGTGTGTTCGCTTTGCAGAGTATGTGATAGAGTACTCAACTATGCTGAATCAGGGTGTCTGGAGTGAGCTGACGAGAGTGAACGAGAGTGAGACGTCCGCGTTGCTCAACCTCTTCCCATTCCTGAAGTACCGGTTCCGGGTCATCGCTGTCAACGAGCTGGGAAAGAGCGGAGCCAGCGCGCCATCGGACTCCTTCGAAACACCTGCCGCAGGTAAATAACACACCTGAGACAGGTAAACAAGAGTCTACACACACACACACACACACACACACGCAGGTAAACTATCACCTGACACAGGTCAACACACTGCACACACACACCTGCCACAGGTAAATAACACACCTGAGACAGGTAAACAAGAGTCTACACACACACACACACACACAGGTAAACTCTCACCTGACACAGGTCAACACACTGCACACACACACCTGCCACAGGTAAATAACATTCTCACACACACTCCTGACGCAGGTCAAAAGTCTACACACACCTGATACAGCGTGTGTGAGAGCGAGAGTGCGGGTGCGAATGTGAGAGTCACTGACAGTCTTGTTTTGATGCGTTTCAGCTCCAGACAGTAACCCGACTGGGGTGAGAGGAGAGGGGAACCAGACCGATAACATGGTCATCCACTGGGAGGTACGTGTGGGGGTACAGAGGGGTGCAGAGACAGGCATTTTAATCCTCACTGCCATTAGATTTTTTATTAATATCTCTGTATTTGCACGACTACGTTTACATCATTATTATTTTTTTGGGGGGGGTGAATTGTATTGAATTGTATTGTAATGTTGCATTTGTACTTAGTGTTTTGTTGCTGGAAAGAACCATGGGAGGTGATTTTAAAAATAAATCATTTCTCTCTCCCTCTCTCAGCCCATCAGGCAGCTGCAGTGGTGTGGCCCCGGGTTCAAGTACCAGGTTTCGTGGCGGCAGGCTGGCGAGTCGGAGTGGCGCGAGGCGTCCACTGAGTCCCCCGTGTTTGTGGTGACGGGGAGCCCCCCCTTCACCCCCTATCACATCAGAGTGAGGGCCACCAACGAGAGGGGCCTGGGGCCCGAGCCAGACACCGTCACAGGGTACTCGGGAGAGGACTGTAAGTGTCTCTGAGAGAGAGAGAGAGTGTCAAATTGTGTGTCTCTGAGAGAAAGAGAGTGTGTCACAGTGTGTGTCTGTGTCTCAGTGTATCTCAGTGTGTCTCAGTGTGTGTCACAGTGTGTATCTTAGTATGTGTCTCAGTGTGTATCTCAGTGTCTCAGTGTGTGTCTCAGTGTGTATCTCAGTGTGTATCTCAGTGTATCTCAGTGTGCGTCTCAGTGTATCTCAGTGTGTGTCTCAGTGTGTGTCTCAGTGTGTATCTCAGTGTATCTCAGTGTGTGTCTCAGTGTGTATCTCAGTGTGTGTCAGTATGTGTCTCAGTGTGTGTATCTCAGTGTGTATCTCAGTGTGTGTCAGTGTGTGTCTCAGTGTGTGTCTCAGTGTGTCTCAGTGTGTGTCTCAGTGTGTCTCGGTGTATGTGAGAGTTTGTGTGTACATGTCTTTGTCTGGCAGAGTGATTAACTATCTTTTCCTCTCTCCTCTCTTTCTCCCTCTCTCTCCTTTCCCCTCTCCTCCGTCTCTCTCCCAGTACCTCTCTCCAGTCCTCTGAATGTAGCGGTGGAGTTTCTCAATCGCACCCTTATCAATGTGACCTGGAGCCCTGTCCCCAGAGAGAGTGTGAGAGGCCACCTGAAAGGATACAAGGTGAGGGTACACTCGCACTCACACACACACACACTCACACACTCTCACTCTCCCTCCCAGCTCATCCCCTCTCTCCCTCTCTCTCTCAGGTTCATTGCTGGAGGTCCCGCTCTCTGCTGGAGAGACCGAAGCGCCAGTCCTCCGACCGCTTCTCCGTCACCGTGGCGGGGGGGCGGAGCCACGCCCTGCTCTCCGGCCTGCAGCCCTTCAGCGTCTACTACGTGGAAGTGAACGTCTTCAACGGGAGAGGGGAGGGGCCAGCCAGCGAGCCGCTGAGATTCGACACGCCCGAGGGGGGTGAGAGCAGGGGGAGAGAGTGTGAGGGGTTTCAATGGGAGAAGGGGGGAGGAGGGATGGGGAGAGGAGAGAGATTCAAAATTAGAGCGTTCTGTATATGAATGTTGTGTATGTATAGGTATGTCTGTACTGTAGATATTCAGCCCGGTTCTCCCCTCCTCTCCCCTCTCCAGTCCCCGGCCCCCCTGCCTCTCTCTCCCTGGACAGCCCCTCAGAGTCGCTGTTGATTCTGCAGTGGCAGCCCCCCCTGCAGCCCAACGGGAACCTGACTGGCTATGAGCTTCACTACCAGCAGAGTGAGTATCTCCTCTCCTCCCCCTCCCGTCCTTTCCTCCTCTCCCCCCTGTCCTCTCCTCCTCCCCTCCGCTTCCCTCCTCTCCTCTATCCTCCTCTCCTCCCCCTCCTGTCCTCTCCTCCTCTCATCTCCTCTCCTCTCCTCCTGTCCTCTCCTCCTCCCCTCCCCCCTGTCCTCTCCTCTCCTCTCCTGTCCTCTCCTCCTCCCCTCCCCTCCTGTCCTCTCCTCCTCTCCTCTCATCTCCTCTCCTCCCCTCCTCTCCTCTCTCCTCCCCCTCCTGTCCTCTCCTCCTCTCCTCTCCTCCCCCTCCTGCCCTCTTCTCCTCCCCTCCCTCATCTCCCCTCCTCTCCCCTCCCCTCCTCTCCTCTCCTCTCCCCTCCCCTCCTCTGCTCTGCTCTCCTCCCCTCCTCTCCTCTCTCCTCATCTCCTCTCCTCCCCTCTGCCTCATCTCCTCCCCCTCCTCTCCTCTCCCTCCCGTCCTCTCTCCCCTCCCCTCTTCTCCTCTCCTCTCCCTCCTCTCCCCTCCCCTCCCCCTCTCCTCTGCTCTCTCTCCCTCCCTCCCTCTCTTTCTCTAACAGTTCAAACAGAGCATCTCTCTCTGTGTCTCTCTCCCTCTCTTCCTCTCACTCTGTCTCTCCAGTTAGCGAGTCAGGGAACAGTCACCTGACAGACGTGGAGTTAAAGCCGCACGAGTTGAACTGGACCGTGCTGGACGTGGACCCGCGCAGCCTGTACCGCTTCTACCTGAAAGCACGCACGAGCGCCGGGGCGGGGCCGCACGTCTTCACTGAGGGCTCCGCCCTGCTGGAGGGAGGTGAGAACTGCAGCCAGCGTGAATGTCGTCCTCTCTTGGCCGTTATGTTATCGGACCTCCATGGAAGGCAGTGGGAGAGGAGCGTGCGGTCGCTGTGCAGTAACGGTCACACCCACGATTCTGAGAGGGAGTGCTTGAAAACGTTAGAGAGTGATATGCAAAGCTAATCAAAAACAAGAAAAAATTAATGCATTAAAGTGATATTCTAAACACTGTGTCTGTGTGTCTGTGTGTGTGCGTGTGTGTGTGTCTGCATCTCTGTGTGTCTCTGTGTGTGTGTCTGTGTGTGTGTGTGTCTCTGTGTGTGTCTGTGTGTGTGTGTGTGTGTGTGTGTGTGTCTCTGTGTGTCTCTGTGTGTGTGCGTGTGTGTGTGTGTGTGTGTGTGTCTGTGTGTGTGTGTGTGTCTCTGTGTGTGTCTGTGTGTGTGTGTGTGTGTGTGTGTCTCTGTGTGTCTGCGTCTCTGTGTGTGTGCGTGTGTGTGTCTGCGTCTCTGTGTGTGTGCGTGTGTCTGCGTCTCTGTGTGTCTCTGTGTGTGTGTCTGTGTGTGTGTGTGTGTGTGTGTCTCTGTGTGTGTGTCTCTGTGTGTCTCTGTGTGTGTGTGTGTGTGTGTGTGTCTGTGTGTGTGTGTGTCTCTGTGTGTGTGTGTGTCTCTGTGTGTGTGTGTGTGTGTGTTGCAGCCCTGCCCAAGTTGGATAACATCAGCATTATCTCTGGAAAGACCTTCTCTAATATCAGCTGGGTCCCGCGCGAGGGCTACCGGGACGTGGAGTTTCAAATTCAATACCTCAACAAACACAGTGAGTGCAGCCTGCCTGTACCTGCCTGCCTTTAGAACTGTGTGTCTGTCTGTGTGTCTGTCGGCCTTTATAACAGCCTGTCTGTGTGTCTGTCTGCCTTTATAACAGCCTCTCTTTCCCTCTAGGGTCTAACAGTCCCTGGCAGGTTATGGAGAAGGTGAGCTCGACCCAGTCCTTCTATCAGATCCAGAACCTGGAGCCCGGGACAAGTTACCGGGTCCGATTTACCGTCAAGAACAGAACGGCTGAAGTGAGCTTCTGGGAGCACAGCATCCAGACTGCCGGGCCGGGTGAGAGCAGCTCAGAGCAGCGTCTCTCTCCCCCTCTCCGCTCCCCCTCTCACTCCTCTCTCCTCCTCTCTCCCCCTCTCCTCTCCTCTCTCCTCCTTCTCCCTCTTCTCTCTCCTCTCACCCCCTCTCCTCTCCTCTCCCCCTCGCTTCTCTCCCCCTCACTCACTTTCCCCCCTCTCCTCTCTCCTCCTCTCTCACCCCCTCCTCTCACCCCCCTCCCTCCTCTCCCTCCTTCTCCCTCTTCTCTCCTCTCTCCCCCCCTCCTCCCCCCCTTTCTCACACCCTCTCCTCTCCCCCTCTCTCCTGTCTCCTCTCCTCTCTCCTGCCCCCTCTCTCCTTCTCTCTCCTCTCCTCACTCACCCCTCTCTCCTCCTCATTCTCAATTATTATTTGTTTATTGAGCAGACGCCTTTATCCAAGGCGACTTACAGAGACTAGGGTGTGTGAACTATGCAGCAGCTGCAGAGTCACTTACAACTACGTCTCACCCGAAAGACGGAGCACAAGGAGGTGAAGTGACTCGCTCAGGGTCACACACAATGAGTCAGTGGCTGAACTGGGATTTGAACCGGGGACCTCCTGGTTACAAGCCCTTTTCATTCTCCCTCTCCTCTCTCACCCTCTCCTCTCTCACCCTCTCCTCTCTCTCACCTCCTCTCTCCTCCTCTCTCACTCTCCTCTCTCTTGCCTACTCTCTCCTCGCTCTCACCCCTTCTCCTCTGTCCTCTCTGCAGCCCTCTCTGAGCTCCACGGTGGGTTTGCCACACAGGGCTGGTTCATCGGGCTGATCAGCGCTTTGGTTCTGCTGCTCCTCATCCTGCTCATCGGCTGCTTCATCAAGAGGAGCAGAGGGGGCAAGTACTCCGGTGAGACACAGACAGAGAGACACCGAGAGAGAGACACTGACACACAGAGAGAGAGAGAGACACACACACACTGAGATACACTGAGAGAGAGAGACACTGACACACAGAGAGAGAGAGACACACACACACTGAGATACACTGAGACACTCTGAGACACACACACACTGAGTCACTGACACGCGTCTGTCTGTCTGTCCACAGTGAAGGCTAAGGAGGAAGGACAGGTGGACTCAGAAGCCCGGCCAATGAAGGACGAGACGTTTGGAGAGTACAGGTAAACTGTGACTGTGTTTCACCCTCCGGAATAATGTTACCTTAACATATTGAATCACACACCCTCTATATAGAATGAACTCCCTCAGCTTCATAGAGTCCAATGAAAGCTGCTGAATAATGTTCCCTTGTTATCTGTGTGTTTCACTCTCATTCACAATGCTGTCCACTGGAGCACAGATCCCTGGAAAGGTGAGAGCACGCGATTTGTGTGTGTGTGTGTGTGTGTGTGTGTGTGTGTGTGTGTGTGTGTGTGTGTGTCTTAGTCAGATATTTAGACAGACGCACAGACAGACAGATATTTAGACACAGATAGACTGATATTTAGACACAGATAGATAGACAGATATTTAGAGACAGACGGATCGACAGACAGATATTCAGACAGAGACAGAAACCTGTCTGGTTGTTTCTCCCCTGCTCACCCTCCCTCTTTCTCCCCCTCTCCCCCCCCTCCACAGTGAGAACGAGGAGAAGCCCGACTCTGGCAGCCAGGCCTCGGTCATCGCCAATCTGAAGCCCCTGGGCAGTGACGACAGCCTGGCCGATTACGGGGGCAGCGTGGACGTGCAGTTCAACGAGGACGGCTCCTTCATCGGCCAGTACAGCGGGAAGAAAGAGCCCGGCGCGGCCGCGGGTCACGAGAGCTCGGGCCCCGCCTCCCCAGTGAACCCCCCCGCCACCGCGGGGCCCCTGGAGTGAGGGGTCGGGGAGCAGGGGCCCCAGCTTCTGATAAAGGATACCACAGAACCACGACGCTTTAAAAAAACGTTTACCAGGGTTACAAAGCATTGTGAAGCACAGAGAGGCATGGTAAAGAATATTAAAAAACAAACCAAGGTCAACTAACCCTTCTAAAAGTTTCCCACAGTAAAAGCACAGCACAGTGTGATGGAGCAAAAAACAAACCACACAGTATAATTATGGTGAGAGAAAGTTACTGTCCTCAATTTACCGTGGGAAACTTTTCTGAGGGACACAGCGTGTTTAATTGGCTGCTTTTGAGGTTTTCGGCTAGGATTTCAGCTTCTATAGTACATTGATATCCTATTTCGTCATTTTTTTTTTTTTTTTTTAAGATTGAATGACTTGTAATGTTTCTGCGTGTCGGGTGTCTCAGATCGCGTTGAGAGTGTGCTTCATTCTCTTGCGTTCTTTGTGTGACAGACAAAGAGAATCTCATTTAAAAGCTGACCGGAGCGTTAGGAGTGGCAGATTTGCTTGAACTAATAGAGCCATGTAAACACATAGTGTATCCCTTAACAGAAGCTGGATATTGCTATATTGTGGCTAAACTCTCCTCCCCTTTAAAACACGCTAGCAGGAGCGAGCGCGATTGCACACTTTGGTACAGGACAGGGGGGCGGTGTGTTTAAAAGGGGAGACTGGGGGTGTTAAAGGGGAAGTCAGTTTAGCCTCGGTAGACTCTCCGCAGGGCCCCGCGCATCCTTTTCAACCTATGACCCCATTCCTCAAACCCTGTGGACCAATCGCATTGCTTTGAATGGAAATCAAAACGCAAACCGTGCGCTGCCTAACATATCCTCTCTATCTCTCTATCTCTCTCTCTATCTCTCTCTCTATCTGTCTCTCTGTCTCGATCTGTCTATCTGTCTCTCTATCTGTCTCTCTCTCTGTCTCTCTCACTCTATCTATCTCTCTCTCACTGTCTCTCTCTGTCTCTCTCACTCTATCTCTCTCTCTCTCTATCTCTCCATCTGTCTCGATCTGTCTATCTGTCTCTATCTGTCTCTCTCTCTCTCTGTCTCTCTCTGTCTCTGTCTGTATCTGTCTCTCTCTCTGTCTCTCTCTCTCTGTCTCTATCTGCCTCTCTCTCTGTCTCTCTCTGTCTCTGTCTGTATCTGTCTCTCTCTCTGTCTCTCTATCTGTCTCTGTCTCTCTCTCTCTCTCTCTCTCTCTCTGTCTCTCTCTGTCTCTGTCTGTATCTGTCTCTATCTGTCTCTGTCTCTCTATCTCTCTGTCTCTCTCTCTGTCTCTGTCTGTATCTGTCTCTATCTGTCTCTGTCTCTCTATCTCTCTGTCTCTCTCTCTGTCTCTGTCTCTCTGTCTCCCTCTCCCTCTCTCTCTCTCTGTCTCTCTATCTGTCTCTCTCTCTGTCTCTGTCTCTCTCTGTCTCTGTCTGTATCTGTCTCTCTCTCTCTGTCTCTCTGCCTGTCTCTCTCTCTCTGTCTCTATCTGTCTCTCTCTCTCTCTCTCTGTCTTTTCTGTGTCGTTCTGTGTGCCGGAGTGGAGCGTGTGTTTGATACGGTTTTGCCGCCACTAGCGGCAAATCGCGCTCCCTTAGTAGTGGTGACCGAGGGCGTCCAGTCTAAACGTGCCAAATCCAGACAGAGCAGTCCAAGCAAGTGCCAGAGATACAGAGAGACAGAGAGACAGAGAGACAGAGAGACAGAGAGACAGAGAGTCCTCCATATCGCTCTGTTATACAAAAGTAATGATTTTCTGGTTCGATTCCAAAGTGTGTGTTCTCAAAACGCAAACGTCTGTCTTATCAATCTGAGGGTAGCAATCTGTCGATATGTCAATACTTACGTGTCTGTCTCTGTGTATATTATGTGTGGCAAAATGTGGACTTTGCTGTTTAAAAGCACCTGGATTTTAATCTGAAAAAAAATAATTAAATAAATCATTTGCTGTGAAACTGAGCCTCCAACCTAAGCAGCAGCAGAATGGGCTGTGCATCAAGGGGAGCCTTTGTGACGTTTGGTTAGCCAAAGTGTCCTGTAATTGGGTATCAGAACTTGGCAGAGATTCTACTTGTCAGATAATTATCTATCTACCTATCTATCTTAATTATTCTCTCCTAATGAGAGAACTCTCTTTGTTTTGTACAGAAATCAGCCGCGGGTGGTGTGGGTTCTGAAGCGTGGCCCGGTGACGGCTCTTCTTTGTATCTGCACCTTGCTGGAGTGCGTCACTGAATGTAAATACTTGTGCTGGGCTGTGATCCTTGTCAATTGTAATTTGGCTGGTAGATTTTAGGCAAAATGTTAATCGATCCCCTCTCTCCCCCTCCTCCTCTCCCCTCCCCCTCTCCCTCCTCCCCCTCTCCCTCCCCCCATCCCCCTTCTCCCCCTCCCCCTCCTCCCTCTCCCTCTCCCCTCTCCCTCCTCTCCCTCTCCCCTCTCCCTCCTCTCCCTCTCCCTCCTCCCTCCTCCCCCTCCTCCCTCCCTCTCTCCCTCCTCCCTCTCCCTCTCCCCCCTCTCCCTCTCCCTCCTCCCTCCTCCCTCCTCTCCCTCTCCGTCTCCCCTCTCTGTCTCCCTCCTCCTCTCCCCTCTCCCTCTCCCTCCCCCTCCTCCTCTCCCCCTCTCCCTCCCCCTCCTCCCTCTCTCCCTCTCCCTCCCCCTCTCCCTCCCCCCCCCCCTCCCCTAGTTAGACACAGCTAGGTGATCTTCAGTAGCTAGTTATCTTTTTGAGAGAAAAAAAATAATACATTTATATATATATATATATATATAATCAAGTGATTCTAATGAAAATGATGATTTTTATTATTATAATAAGAACACATTGCAGTATCTGTGTACCTTTATTTTTTCTGGTTGGTATGTTCATTTTTTTATACACACACACACACATTATATATCTATATAGAATTGCAAATGATAATAACGCAGTAATCATGTCACGGCTTGGAATCCTAATCTGTGGTCTTGTGATTTCATTAAAGGGATTCTTGATATTGCTGCACACGTGTGTGGTTTGTGATTTACTGTGTTGGCGTGCTTGCCAAGTTGCTCAAAAGAAAACCAACTGACAGCTTTTAGTCCTGGAGTCCCGGGTTCAAGTCCAGTTTTTCCGTAGCGGAACACAACCCTGGGGAAGAGGACGGCTGCAGAGGCCATGTGGAAGTTGGCCACATTATTAGGGAAATATAATTCTCCAGAGCACAGCATCTATAAACACAGCGTTATAACTGTGCATTATTTCCCTTCTCTGACTCATTTTGAATTTCAAAAACAAAAACAGACATGTGTTATAAAATAGATAAGAAATTTAACAAGGTAGAATGAATTAAACAGGCAGGGACTGAAGCGATTACAACCTCTTTCTCAACGCTTTCAGCTGTAGAAACCCGAAAAAAAAACTATTCGCATGAAAAATACATCTTCAGATAAGAAATGCAATCTTTCACAACTCTGTAACGAGCCTGTCGCTGACACTCGGAAAAATGGTCTACTGCTGCTCAAGACAAGGTCCTCAGCAAGTTTCAGAACAATCAGACAAGCAGTGCAAGACATCTAAAAAAATGTAAATATGACTTTTTCTCTCTCCTCCTCTCCTCTCCCTCTCTTCTGTACTGAAGAATCTGACTTCTACCCTAACATTAAAAGTTATAAGATACTCAAGCAAATTATTATACCTTTCTTATATAAATGACCAAATTAATCGATTTTAAAACATGTCTCTCTCTCTCTCTCTCTCTCTGAAATAATTTCAAAAGCCTCCGTCAAGCAATATAGTTATTATTATTATTATTATTTATTTCTTAGCAGACGCCCTTATCCAGGGCGACTTACAGTCGCAAACAAAAATACTATCCTGTCTGTCTGTCCGTCTCCTCACTCTCCTTCTTCCCAAACTCACTATCATTTGATAAATAACTTTAAAAAAAAATCTCTCGTTCCCACAAGCCCCTTCTCCTCTCGAGCCTGCCTCCCTACAGAGGCGGAGGGGTGACAAACACCCGCAGTTGCGCCTGGAACCTGATGGGGGCGCCGTGGCGCAGCAGTGTCATCTCCACCAGCAGCAGGAAGTCCCGCGGCGTGGAGGGGGGCGGGGCCAGCACCGAGACCAGGCCGCTGTAGCGGTCGGAGCTCCGCGCGGAGAACAGCCCCTCCTCGTTGCCCCCGACGATGCGCATCTCCACGCGGTCCCCCGAGAACACGGGGGGGGCTCGGGGCGATGCGGAAGATGGGGGCGGGGGTCCGCAGGGACGAGGGGAAGGAGAGCTGGTGGAACGAGACCCTCTGCGGGAGAGACTGGCACTGCAGCTGGGAGGAGAAGGACGAGTGAGAGCAGGACTCCCTCTCACACACACTGAGGAGAGAGGAGAGGAGAGGTTAGAGAGAGAGAAGAGAGGAGAGGAGATGGGTTAGAGAGAGGGGAGAGAGGAGTCTGGCACTGCAGCTGGGAGGAGAAGGACTCCTTCTCACACACACTGGAGAGAGGAGAGGAGAGGGGTTAGAGAGGGGAGGGGTTAGAGAGAGGGGAGGGGTTAGAGAGAGGGGAGGGGTTAGAGAGAGGGGAGAGAGAGGAGTCTGGCACTGCAGCTGGGAGAAGGACTCCCTCTCACACACACTGGAGAGAGCGAGGAGAGATGAGCCCTTGCTGACAGACAGCAGAAGTGAATTGTAGTGAATGCAGTGTGAATGCGGATGAGGTGTGAATGCAGTGTGAATGCAGATGAGGTGTGAATGCAGTGTGAATGCGGATGAGGTGTGAATGCAGTGTGAATGTGGATGAGGTGTGAATGCAGTGTGAATGCAGATGAGGTGTGAATGCAGTGTGAATGCGCAGTATGTGGGTGTGGGTGTGATACTCACTGCTCCCCTGTCCTCAGGTATCCCAGGGGGCACTGCACCGACAGGCACCGGAACCCCCCCTCGATGTTGAAGCAGCTCTCGGGCGAGGAGCAGTTGTGGGTCCCCAGAGCGCACTCGTCCTGATCTGAGAGAGAGGGAGAGAGCAGCTCCTTCTCAAAGGCTTATACTCCAGGGTCTGTACAGTGCACACCCATCACAGTGATCGCAATCTCTTTCAATGTCTTTACTGCCATATATTTATTTCAATGCTCTCGCTGCAGTGCTGTGCTGTTCCCAGTCCCTCCCCCTGCTCTCGCTGCAGTGCTGTGCTGTTCCCAGTCCCTCCCCCTGCTCTCGCTGCAGTGCTGTGCTGTTCCCAGTCCCTCCCCCCTGCTCTCCCTGCAGCGCTGTTCTCAATCCCTCCCCCTGCTCTCCCTGCAGTGCTGCGCTGTTCCCAGTCGCTCCCCCCTGCTCTCCCTGCAGCGCTGTTCTCAATCCCTCCCCCTGCTCTCCCTGCAGCGCTGTGCTGTTCCCAGTCCCTCCCCCTGCTCTGCCTGCAGGGCTATGCTGTTCCCAGTCCCTCCCCCCAGATCTGCCTGCAGGGCTATGCTGTTCCCAGTCCCTCCCCCTGCTCTGCCTGCAGGGCTATGCTGTTCCCAGTCCCTCCCCCTGCTCTGCCTGCAGGGCTATGCTGTTCCCAGTCCCTCCCCCCAGATCTGCCTGCAGAGCTGCGCTGTTCCCAGTCCCTCCCCATGCTCTCCCTGCAGAGCTGCGCTGTTCCCAGTGGCTCCCCCTGCTGCTGGCCCCTCACCTCTGCAGTTCCTGCCGTTGCTGGCCAGCTCGTACCCAAGGTCAGGACAGGCACAGTGGAAGCTGCCAGGAGAGTTCACACAGCGATAGGAGCAGAGAGAGGGGGAGCCCTGAAGGGAGCACTCATCGATATCTGAGGGGGGAGAGAGAGAGGGGGTGAGGGAGAGAGACGGTGTGGGACAGGGAGAGAAGGGGACATCAGACAAGGGACATGAGAAATGAGCAGACACAAGACATTGGTAGAATAGAATTTCATCTGCATCACGCTGGGGGAATGTAAACAAACTGGCATGCCAACTTGGTCTTTCTAACTACTCCAATACTAACAGACGCATACTGAACAGGTCTGTGGGGCTCTGTCTGCAGGTTCAGCGGAGTGGAATGTACCATCTCTCACCTTCACAGGTGGTCTTGTCCTGCTGGTTCAATACAAACCCCTTCTGGCAGTAGCAGTGGTATGACCCGAACACATTGGCGCATTCCTGACTGCAGGGGGAGCTCTCACACTCGTTGACATCTGAGGACAAAAAAATTAGGAACGAAAGTATATGTACAACTGAAACACATCTCCAGCCCAGAACATCAATGACAAAACATTACAACACATCCTGGGACGCACACGTGAAATCACAGTAAATACATAAATACAACTACAATGAACTACAGTTCAATTAAAATAAACAGACGGATAGATCGACAGAGAGAGAGAGAGACAGACTGACAGACAAACAGACAGAGACAGACTGACAGACAAACAGAGACAGACAGACTGATATACAAACAGACAGAGACAGACTGACAGACAAACAAACAGAGACAGACAGACTGACAGACAAACAGACTGACATACAAACAGCGACAGAGAGACAGACAGACGGAGAGACAGAGACAGACTACCGTGGCAGTTCCTGTTGTCTGCAGCCAGGCTGTAACCCCCCTCGCAGCGGCAGTGGTATGACCCGGGGGTGTTGAGACAGTTCTGAGCGCAGACCCGACCCGAGTACTGAGCACACTCATCAATATCTGAGAGGGGGACAGAGACTGCGCTGTGAATAATGACACGATAACCTTTATTGGTGTATGCAAACACACAAACACACACACACACACACACACACACACACACACACTCCTATTGCACAGCAGTGTCGCCCATTCCAGGTTTTACTACCAGCTTGATCAGCCCCCAGTGTGTCTAGCTAACAAGCTCAGGTGTGTCTGATTATTAAACTCCCAGTGAAACCAGGACTGGATCACACCGCTGTGCAGCGGGAGTCTGATTCCCAGCCTTGCTCAGCGTGTGTCTCTCACCCTCACATCTCCGGGAGTTCGGCTCAGCCTGGTACCCCCTCCCACACTGACAGCGGTACGTCCCAGGAGCGTTGGTGCAAATCTGACTGTCGGCGCAGCGATGCACACCTGTGACACACTCATCGACGTCTGAGACAGCGAGATAGAGAGAACGTGCTAGTTAAACCCAGCAGAGCTACAGCAGCCCAGCGTATAAAGTTCTGATCCGGCGTTCTAACAGAAAAAGGGGGCGTGTCTTCACCTGTGCATCGGGTTCCGTCCTCACTGGCATGGTAGCCCCGCCCACAGCTGATGATGTGTCGGTGACAGGTGAAGGAGCCAATGGTGTTGACGCAGTTGAAGCCGGGGGTGCAGGGGGCGGGGTCAGTGTCACACTCGTTGATGTCTGTGAGAGGAGAGAGAGGGGGGAGAGAGTGGAGAGAGAGGGGGGAGAGAGAGGGGAGGGTAGAGAGAGAGAGTGGGGAGGGAGAGAGAGGAGAGAGGGGGAGGGAGAGAGAGGGTAGAAAGAGGAGAGAGGGGGAGGGAGAGAGAGGGTAGAAAGAGGAGAGAGGGGGAGGGAGAGAGAGGAGTGAGAGGGGAGGGTAGAGAGAGAGAGAGGAGAGAGTGGGGAGGGAGAGAGAGGGTGGAGAGAGAGGAGAGGGGGAGGGAGAGAGAGGGTGGAGAGAGAGGAGAGAGGGGGAGAGAGTGTGGAGAGAGGAGAAAGAGGAGAGGGGGGAGAGAGAGGGAGGGAAAGAGAGGAGAAAGAGAGTGGAGAGGAGAGTGGGGAGGGAGAGAGGAGAGGAGGAG
This sequence comes from Acipenser ruthenus, assembly GCF_902713425.1. Lineage (NCBI taxonomy): Eukaryota > Metazoa > Chordata > Actinopteri > Acipenseriformes > Acipenseridae > Acipenser > Acipenser ruthenus. Next base: position 24,730 of record NW_026708764.1, read on the forward strand.
GGGAGAGAGAGGGGGAAAGAACATAAGAAAGTTTACAAACGAGAGGAGGCCCCATTCAGCCCATCCTGCTCGTTTGGTTGTTAGTAGCTTATTGATCCCAGAATCTCATCAAGCAGCTTCTTGAAGGATCCCAGGGTGTCGGCTTCAACAACATTACTGGGGAGTTGGTTCCAGACCCTCACAATTCTCTGTGTAAAAAAGTGCCTCCTATTTTCTGTTCTGTGTGTGTGCGGAGAGGGTGGAAAAGAGAGAGAAAAGGGACAAAACAACAGCACCCTTTACAAATTGTCAATTCTTGGTGTAATAAAACTGTTTTTGTTAACATGGTAAGAGCTAGCTCCTATTGCACAGCAGTGTGATCCAGTCCAGGTTTTACTACCAGCTTGATCAGCCCCCAGTGTGTCTAGCTAACAAGCTCAGGTGTGTCTGATTATTAAACTCACAGTGTAACCAGGAACGGATCAAACTGCTGTGCAATGTATTTCTCCATTCTTTACATTTGATGGGCTGCAATGGAGAGGGTGCAGTACCTGAACAGCGCCCCCTGTGGTTGGGAGCGTAGCCCTGCGGACAGACCTCTGATTCCACAGTGCAGCTGAACGAGCCGGGAGAGTTTATACAGCGCTGGAGCCGAGAGCAGGAGTGCTGACCTGTGATACATTCATCAATATCTACAGGGAGAGAGGAGAGGAGAGGAGAGGAGAGGAGAGAGGAGAGGAGGACAGGAGAGGAGAGGGAGAAATGGAGGGAGGGCAAGAGAGAGGGCGGGGGAGAGGGGGAGAAATGGAGGGAGGACAGGTAAAAATTGTCACCAATAATGAGTCCTGGGTAGGTCAGTTAGGGTTAGGGTTATATATAAGTCCTGGGTAGGTTAGTTAGGGTTATATATAAGTCCTGGGCAGGTCAGGTAGGGTTAGGGTTATATATAAGTCCTGGGTAGGTTAGTTGGCTGTTACCTTCGCAGTTCTTGAGGTCAGAGTTGAGCCGGTAACCAGGGAAACAGGAGCAGAGCAGGGACTGGCCGGTGTCAGTGCAGAACTGTGAACACGGGTTCAAGAGACCTGGAAACACAAGCGACATTGACTCTCAATATGCACACACACACACACAGACACACACACCAAGACGGAGACACACACACAGAGGGAGACACACATGCACACCAAGACACAGACACACACACACACACACACACACATGCACACCAAGACACACACACACACACATAATGATGCACTCACACACACACACACACTCACTCTCCTTGTGCTGTCGTACCTTCACATCGATTTGGGAGGGACCCCCTTTGTCCCGCCTGCGCCCCTGAAAACAGAATCCAAGCAATCAGTCAGAAAGTGATCCAAACATCTTCATTATGAAATGCCATCTCTGCCAACTGTCACGATCAAATGATCTATGTTGTAATTGATTCAAAGTCATTATTAATAATAATAATAATAATAATAATAATAATAATAATAATAATAAGTTCTTCCTATTCATGTAAAGAGAAGTTGTGTTAAACTGTGTGTGTGTTTCTGTGTTCTGTGTGTCTTTGTTTGTGTGTGTGTGTGTGTGTTTCTGTGTTCTGTGTGTCTTTGTTTGTGTGTGTGTGTGTTTCTGGCAGTGTGTGTGTGTGTGTGTGTGTCTGTGTGTGTTTCTGGCAGTGTGTGTGTGTGTGTGTGTCTGTGTGTTTCTGGCAGTGTGTGTGTGTGTGTGTGTGTGTCTGTGTGTGTGTGTTTCTGGCAGTGTGTGTGTGTTTCTGGCAGTGTGTGTGTGTGTGTGTGTGTGTCTGTGTGTGTTTCTGGCAGTGTGTGTGTCAGTGTGTGTGTGTGTGTGTGTGTGTGTGTGTGTGTGTGTGTGTTTCTGGTAGTGTGTGTGTCAGTGTGTGTGTGTGTGTGTGTGTGTAAAACTGTAAGCTGTATACAAACTATGTGAAGACTTTGAGAGAGTTGTGTGAAATACTGAGTGGAGGTTAATGGGTTAACGATGCTGGCAGCCTACGGCAGTGTGGGGTTATAAATCACACTTTCAAAACTCTCTCTAAAATGTTTTGTTTCCTCTCTCTCTCTCACACGCACATGTTTAATCTCAAGACCAAATGTGACTTTCCAAAAACGACAAGATCAAACAGGCTTCGGAACAGAGACTGAAATACAAGTAGACCAGCGTTTGGGCTCCAGTGCCTTCATCAGTGTGATTGAAACTAGAAGAGACCGAGTCAAGCAGACCAGCGTTTGGGCTCCAGTGCCTTCATCAGTGTGATTGAAACTAGAAGAGACTGAGTCAAGCAGACCAGCGTTTGGGCTCCAGTGCCTTCATCAGTGTTATTGAGACTAGAAGAGACCGAGTCAAGCAGACCAGCGTTTGGGCTCCAGTGCCTTCATCAGTGTGATTGAAACTAGAAGAGACCGAGTCAAGCAGACCAGCGTTTGGGCTCCAGTGCCTTCATCAGTGTGATTGAAACTAGAAGAGACCGAGTCAAGCAGACCAGCGTTTGGGCTCCAGTGCCTTCATCAGTGTGATTGAAACTAGAAGAGACCGAGTCAAGCAGACAGTGTGTGTGTCTCACAGTGTGTGTGTGTCTCTCAGAGTCTGTGTGCGTCTCTCTGTGTGTCTCTCTGTGTGTCTGCGTGTGTAAACCAGGTGTTTGCCCTGAAGTGCCCCTCCTCTCCCAGCGGGTGTCAGGGAGTCAACTAGAAGCTATAAATAACAAAGTCACGATCCAGTGAGAGATTTTCCACTGTCGCTCCCATCAGCAAAATACCTGCCTGACTCTCCTGAAGCCCTGCTAACACCCTGCAGATATGTGTGTGTGTGTGTGTGTGTGTGTGTATGCTTACCTGTGCTCCTGTGCGCCCCCTGTGGTCCGCGAGCATCCCTGCGGCTCGGCCCCTCCCCCTCACAGCAGGTGATGAAGGAGTGCGTGCAGGAGAGGGGGAGAGGAGGAGCGGAGGGGGAGAGGGAGCAGGGCAGGGAGAGGGAGAGAGCCGTCATACCCAGAGCACAGCACTCACAGCAGAGCTGCAGGGAGAGAGACAAGGCGGATCACACACACACAGAGCCTCACACAGAGACGAGGAGGGTCACACACAGAGCCTCACACAGAGAGCCTCACACAGAGACGAGGAGGGTCACACACAGAGCCTCACACAGAGACGAGGAGGGTCACACACAGAGCCTCACACAGAGACGAGGAGGGTCACACACAGAGCCTCACACAGAGAGCCTCACACAGAGACGAGGAGGGTCACACACAGAGCCTCACACAGAGAGCCTCACACAGAGACGAGACGGGTCACACACTCAGAAAGGAGGCAGGATCGCACACAGAGCCTCACACACAGAGCCTCACACAGAGACGAGACAGGATCACACAGAGAGCCTCACACAGAGACGAGGAGGGTCACACACAGAGCATCACACAGAGACGAGGAGGGTCACACACAGAGCCTCACACAGAGACGAGGCAGGATCACACACAGAGCCTCACACAGAGACGAGGAGGGTCACACACAGAGCCTCACACACAGAGCCTCACACAGAGACGAGGCAGGATCACACACAGAGCCTCACACAGAGACGAGGCAGGATCACACACAGAGCCTCACACAGAGAGCCTCACACAGAGACGAGGAGGGTCACACACAGAGCCTCACACAGAGACGAGGCAGGATCACACACAGAGCCTCACACACAGAGCCTCACACAGAGACGAGGCAGGATCACACACAGAGCCTCACACAGAGAGCCTCACACAGAGACGAGGAGGGTCACACACAGAGCCTCACACAGAGACGAGACAGGATCACACACAGAGCCTCACACAGAGACGAGGAGGGTCACACACAGAGCCTCACACAGAGAGCCTCACACAGAGACGAGGAGGGTCACACACAGAGCCTCACACAGAGACGAGGCAGGATCACACACAGAGCCTCACACAGAGACGAGGAGGGTCACACACAGAGCCTCACACAGAGACGAGGCAGGATCACACACAGAGCCTCACACAGAGAGCCTCACACAGAGACGAGGAGGGTCACACACAGAGCCTCACACAGAGACGAGGAGGGTCACACACAGAGCCTCACACAGAGAGCCTCACACAGAGACGAGGAGGGTCACACACAGAGCCTCACACAGAGAGCCTCACACAGAGACGAGGAGGGTCACACACAGAGCCTCACACAGAGAGCCTCACACAGAGACGAGGAGGGTCACACACAGAGCCTCACACAGAGACATGGCAGGATCACACACAGAGCCTCACACAGAGACGAGACGGGTCACACACTCAGAGACGAGGCAGGATCACACACAGAGCCTCACACACAGAGCCTCACACAGAGACGAGGCAGGATCACACAGAGAGCCTCACACAGACAGCCTCACACAGAGACGAGGCAGGATCATTGCTTGGTACTTAGTGTTGCTTGTTGAGTTTTTAACAAGGTTTCTTTCTGTCTCAGTTGATAGCTGCAGACTTAAAATGTGTGAAAAGGAATTAATTGGAAAATGTGAATATTTGCACAACCATAGTCACTGAGACACACCCACACACTCTATTTCAAGCTATGCTCACTCACCCTGGCAGTGTCATCAATACAGCCTCCCATTGATTGTCCCTGGCAGACTCCACCCCCTTGCCTGGCAGCGGCGACGCCCACCTGGCACGCCCCTTCCTCGGTTGCCGAGAGACAGCAGTACATTCGTGTCACCCTGGCAACAAGACAGAGAGTCGATGCAAAAGAAATTTTTTTAAAAAAATGCGTGCAAAGAGAAACAACCTTCAAAATGAACACCCCATTGACACTGCCTTGGATTCTAGACGGGAATCAGACTCCCGCTGCACAGCAGTGTGATCCGGTCCTGGTTTCACTGGGAGTTTAATAATCAGACACACCTGAGCTGGGAGCTGATCAAGCTGGTAGTAAAACCTGGACTGGGCGACGTTGCTGTGCAATAGGAGTCTGATTCCCATGCCTGCACTAGACACGTTTATTTCTGCAGATATACCCCCTACAAACAGATTATAAAACAAAACAGCCTTTAGAAACGCAGCCAAGGGACCCCCCTCCTGCCAACCACCTTCCCCCCCCCCGAACTCTGACCTGCAGGTGCCCGTTTCCTCGTCGATGGGCGGGGCCTCTGTGCACTGCCTGTTCTCAGCAGCCAATCGTCGGCCCTCAGCGCAACAGGGGTCGAGAGAGGATTGTGACATCACTGGGAGAGAGAGAGAGAGAGAGAGAATTTGTATTTAATACTTCAGTACTTGCCAATAAAGTTAATTTTGAATTTGAATTTGAGAGAGAGGGTCTGGGAATGGATTCCTCAAACTGGCAGCTTGAAACCCATTCAGACAGCTTTTTAGTTTTACTGAACCAAGGCTAAAGACAAGCAGACAGACAGGCAGATACACAGACAATCCCTTTCAGTTTGACGCTACAATATATTCCCTTCTTCATGGTGTCTGTGTTAGTTTACTACATTCTGAAGAGAGTTTAGTTTCATTAAAGCTGCAGACAGACAGACAGACAGACAGACAGACAGACAGAGCCCCACAATCCTGTTCAGTTTGACGCTACAATATATTCCCTTCTTCATGGTGTCTGTGTTAGTTTACTACATTCTGAAGAGAGTTTAGTTTCATTAAAGCTGCAGACAGACAGACAGACAGACAGACAGACAGAGTGTATAAGAGAACCTGTTTATTTAAATATGCAAGTCCCCTTATAGCCAGTCCCTCACCTGTCTGGTTTCCAGTCTGTGGCCCCTCCTTCGACCCTCTCCGCAGTGTAGCCCCCTGTCCACTTGTCTGAGGTCCCTCTGTCCTCGGCGCCTGTGTCAAACCCGGGGCCGCGGGAAACAATCGCTGCTTTGGACCTGTGGCCCTGGGGGGCCCCTGATTCGGCGTGGTCCTCAAATGGCCAGAGCGGCCCCTTGTGGTCGCAGTGGTGGTGGCCCTTATGTACGAGAGAATGACGTTGGCCCCCGAAACGCGCGTGGCCCCGGGTTTTTCCTTCGGCTTGCTTGTCACCCCTATTCTCCCCACTATCCCCATAATCTGGGGCCTTCTCCTCCTGTGTGTGCCCCTGCCCGTGACCCCTGGGAGGCCCCTGACCCTGCTTCCTTTCTCCCTGACGTCGCGGCCCCTGACTGTGACTCTTTGTGTCTTACTTTGACCGTGGCCCCCACAGTAACGCTGACGACCCTGTTACCGCTGCTCTGCTCTGTGGCCCCTGTGCCGTTTCTAAAGTGGCCCTTTCTCTTTTCCACAGCGACATGCAGCTCTGTGGCCCCACGGTTCGGGGCCCCGGAGTCCCCTATTCTATTGCCATTCTCCTGTTCAGTCTGTGTGGCCCCTTGATCTACCCTTAGGGGCCAAATTACCCTGTTTGTGGCCCCCGGCTGCATTATGCCGTTCCCAGTGTGCGTGAACCCCAAGCGCACATTTTGGCCACGTGAATCCGTGGCCTCAACCCTCTGCTGTCTGTCAGTCTGCGTGGCCCCCTGGTCCGTCCTGAGGGGCCAACTTACCCTGCTGGTGGCTCTTAATTGCGTCGACGGCACCCCTTTCTCTGCTTCACTCCGCGGGGCCCCTACAATGGGAGCGCCCGCCTGCGAGGCCCTGTCCTGGATTTCAGTCTGCGTGGCCCCTTGGGGCCCACTCAGCCTTCTGGGGGCCCCTTTCTGGGGAAGCTGAGTCAAGTGCTTTAGCTCTTTCTCAGGTTGGGCGGGGGCCCCCGAATGGGCCGGCTGGGGGCCCCTGCTTCCCTTGGCGGCCCTCGCGTGTCCCTCTCCTCCCTCGCAGTCTCTTTCCGGGGTGCACAGCAGCGCCCCGCTCCCCAGGCAGGAACACACCGTGCAGGGGGGCACTGCGAAGGACTCCCCCTCTTCCAGCTCCCTCCCGTCGCTGACACAGCCTGTCTTTTTACACCGCGGGCACCCCGCTCCCCCAGCCGGGGCACTTCGGGGTTCCTCCAGGGGGTCCCACACTTCCAAGCAGTTCGGGGGGAGCTCGGGACAAGGCAGGAAATTACACTCAATCTCACCCCCATCCTTGGCGGGACAGATGCATTCGGTGCTCCCCGAATCTACCAGGTAGGATCCCCCGGCCGGGACGGTGCCCCCAGTGTACCCCGCGGAAACGCAGTCCCACAGCTGGTACCCCCGACACCTGCACCCCTTTTTTAAACACACAGGGCAGCAGCGGGCAGTGTCGGGGCTGCTGTGCTGCAGTGTCGCTCTGTCTCCACTAGGGGCTCCCTCCTCAATGCAGGCAGTCTCCAGTGGGGGGCACTGCACTGCGGCGCAGTCCGTACTGGGGACTGGAGGACTGGGTCCGCAGCCGGACTGGTGCAAAAACCATTAGCAGCAGAAGCAGGACCAGCTGGAGGGAGGCTAAGAGAGGGGGGCTCATCGCGAAGACGAAGTTCGAAAAAAATTAAATAAAACTTAACTCAGTAGCAGCAAGGGGGAGAGATTATCGTGGAGCCCAAGTTTTGGTGTTTTTTTGTGTGTGTAACTGTGGAAAGACAGAGAAAAAACAGATTTTCAACTTTTAGCTGACCTGATTTTTTTCAGTCTCGCAGTGCTCAGGGTTAGGGAGAGGACTGGGAGGGGAGAAGGGGGGGTGAAGGAGAGGAATGGGGGAAACAGTAGTATTTAGTATATATTTCTAAGCAGACGCCCTTATCCAGGGCGACTTACAATTGTTACAAGATATCACATTATTTTTACATACAATTCCCCATTTATACAGTTGGGTTTTTACTGGAGCAATCTAGGTAAAGTACCTTGCTCAAGGGTACAGCAGCAGTGTCCCCCCCACCTGGGATTGAACCCACGACCCTCTGGTCAAGAGTCCAGAGCCCTAACCACTACTCCACACTGCTGCCCAGTGTGAGCACAGCTGTATGAAAAACAAGGCTCTGATATGAATAACAAGCACGCACACACGCACACACGCACACACACACACACACACACACACACACACACACTGACACACACACACACACATTCTATTCACACTGACTGACTGACCAACAGTGACTCCTCCTCACCCACAGGTCTTGCAGGACACTCTCACCCCTTTGAGAAATACCGCTGTCTCAGATTGGGGTTGGAGGGACCAGAAACCACTATTCCAAAAACAGCCCTTAGAAAGTGTCCCACAGTAAAAGCATAGGGAAGCATTGTAAAGCACAGAGAGGTCTGGTAAAGCATAGGGAAGCATTGTAAAGCACAGAGAGGTATGGTAAAGCATAGGGAAGCATTGTAAAGCACAGAGAGGTCTGGTAAAGCATAGGGAAGCATTGTAAAGCACAGAGAGGTCTGGTAAAGCATAGGGAAGCATTGTAAAGCACAGAGAGGTCTGGTAAAGCATAGGGAAGCATTGTAAAGCACAGAGAGGTCTGGTAAAGCATAGGGAAGCATTGTAAAGCACAGAGAGGTGTGGTAAAGCATAGGGAAGCATTGTAAAGCACAGAGAGGTCTGGTAAAGCATAGGGAAGCATTGTAAAGCACAGAGAGGTCTGGTAAAGCATAGGGAAGCATTGTAAAGCACAGAGAGGTCTGGTAAAGCATAGGGAAGCATTGTAAAGCACAGAGAGGTCTGGTAAAGCATAGGGAAGCATTGTAAAGCACAGAGAGGTCTGGTAAAGCATAGGGAAGCATTGTAAAGCACAGAGAGGTCTGGTAAAGCATAGGGAAGCATTGTGAAGCACAGAGAGGTGTGGTAAAGCATAGGGAAGCACAGAGAGGTGTGGTAAAGCACATTAAAAAACAAACCATGGTAAACTGTGGTAAACGTGTAATAGTATACCATGGTAAACTGTGGTAAACGTGTAGTAATATACCATGGTAAAAGCATAGAGATAAACTGCAAACCCCGACAAAGCGTGACTGACTGACAGCAATGTACTCGGAAGCAATGCACACCCGGAGCGTAGAAACCTGCGCTGTCTTGTTGCGACACACACACACACACACACACACACACACACACACACACACACACAGACACACACACACACACACACACACACACACACACACACACCACACACACACACACACACACACACACGTACGTTCGTGAAAATGACACAATATCTGGTTTTTTTTTAAATAAAAAGCAAACACGAGTCAGATGAACGCCGTACTTACTTTGCTTACAGTATGTCGTTCGGTCAGTCCTCGGTCTTTGCTGCAATTGCAATGACATCCGTTTACAAACTCGCTTTCCAAGTCACGCTGCTCGCTCCGAAAGAAAAAAACTCGTTCTGGTTTTTTTTTTTTTTTTTTTTTTTTCGAGTTATGACTTAATTTCTGACACCTGGATATGAAAAAAAAAAAAATTATAAAGTGTTGCAATGACGGATTTCACCCGCCAGGCGGCAGCATTGTCTCGTAACACGAGTCTCATTCATAAATCCAGTGAAAAAAATTATTATTGCGTCTTTTATTTATTATTATTATTATTTATTTCTTAGTAGACGCCCTTATCCAGGACGACTTACAATTGTCACAAGATATCACATTATTTTTACATACAATTACCCATTTATACAGTTGTTTTTTTACTGGAGCAATCTAGGTAAAGTACCTTGCTCAAGGGTACAGCAGCAGTGTCCCCCACCTGGGATTGAACCCACAACCCTCCGGTCAAGAGTCCAGAGCCCTAACCACTACTCCACACTGCTACTCCTGTTTGACTATAATAGCAACTTAAATGGGGCTGTATAAATCTGAAGAAAAAAAATATATATATATATATATACATTTACTCGCCGACAGGGATACAATTCACACGGGAAAAGGTGCAAACGTGTATTATAAATCCTTAAGTACCGAAATGAATCGATTTTACACCAACGCTCCGGATTGCCGCTCTGTTTGGTGACATTACCGTAACCCTACAACAGAAGAGAAAACATTAAATTATCATTAAAAACACGACGACGTAAACAGCGCTGCACTGTCCACGCCTCACGCATCACCTGCGCTTCAACACAGAAACCTACAGACAGCGCGGCTGAATTTGTGGGCACGATTTGGCCAGTTTTTATCCACTTTGGGTACCAAAATAATTTCCCTTTGAAAAAAAAAAATCAAAATAACACATGCTGTGTTTATGCAATTTGATAACATGTTATATACAGAAGCGAACAAATAATGAAATCCTTCGTTTTGGCTCCACACGTTGAAAACAGAGCCATTTTATCATCATCTTGGGGAATGAAGTCAAAGCTAACGGGTTTGAACTAAATTCATGTGCTCTGACGTCACACTTACGTCATTCGTTGAGGTGCACAACGAACCCGATTCCTTTGTGACGGAATCAGAAAACAGAATCAGGGTTCCACAGCGGTGTGATCCAGTCCTGGTTTCACTGGGAGTTTAATAATCAGACACACCTGAGCTTGTTAGCTAGACACACTGGGGGCTGATCAGGCTGGTAGTAAAACCTGGACTGGATCACACTGCTGTGCAATAGGAGTCTGATTCCCATCCCTGTGTGTAAAACTGAACGCCTCTCCCTACAGATTGCAGTGGAGTAGAGTGTGTGTGTGTGTGTGTGTGAGACCCTGAGCAAGTCGCTTCACCTCCTTGTGCTCCGTCCTTCGGATGAGACGTCAAACAAACGAGCTCCTATTGGAAGTGACTCTGTGAAATTAATAATAATAATAATAATAATAATAATACCTTAAGACACAACCAGTCCCTTTTTTGTATTATTTATAAAATAATGAGAGAGAGAGAGGGGGGAGAGAGAGAGAGAGAGAGAGAGAGAGAGACAGGGAGAGGGAGAGAGGGGGAGAGAGAGAGAGAGAGAGAGAGAGAGAGAGAGAGAGAGAGAGAGAGAGTGAGAGAGAGAGAGAGAGAGAGAGAGAGAGGGAGAGAGAGAGAGAGAGCGAGAGAGAGAGAGAGAGAGAGAGAGCGAGCTGGTTAGCAAGGATATACAAACAAACGCAGTCAAGGCCAGGGCATATGCGAGGGAGCAGCGAGACCTCGACAAATCACAGCACAGCGCTGAGAGATTCATCACAGACCCCTCCCAATGTGAAACTGATTGATGGGGGGAGGGAGGAGGGGGGGGGAGGGGGGGGGG
>NW_026708765.1:0-35789 GCF_902713425.1 Acipenser ruthenus
CAGGTCCGGTCCTGCCAGCCCATTCCAGCACCCAGCCCAGCCATCCCAGCAGCAGGCTCACAGCTATGCTGCGGCCCTCAGCAGACCAGCAGGGACTGGGAGCACAGAGCTGGAGGAGATTCACCACCTCCTGAACCTCATCTGCACAAGACTTATGAGCTAAGTCAATACTATTAAAAAAAATAAATAAATAAATAAATAAATAGATTGTAAAAGAGAAAAGGGGGAGGAAAGGAAAAGAGAAAGGGGGAAAAAAAGTATATATATTGTACGTAGAGATTTCAGCAGCAAAACGTAAATATAATTAATATTTAGTGAATTATTAGAAAACAAATATGTATATATATATATATATATATATATATATGTATATATATATATATATATATATATATATATATATATATATATATATATATATTTGTTTCTTCAAAATGTTTTGTTTAATTCTAAGACAAAAAATAGATAAATAATTACAAATATAAATATGATTAAATCTTTGTCCATCACAATGTGGAATATCCAGGGCCTGAGCTCCTCAGTGTTTGGGCTGAAGAGCACAGCCCCAGAGTTTATAGAGAGAGTGAAAGGCCTGGATATCATCATCCTGCAGGAAACATGGTGCAGGGCAGACGTGTCCACTCACTGTCCCTCAGGCTACAGGGAGATCATAGTGCCCTCGCTGAAAAAGACCACAGTCAGACGAGGCAGAGACTCTGGGGGAATAATCATTTGGTACAAAGCAGAGCTCACCAACTCAATAGAACCAATTAAACAGGGAGAGTCACATTTGTGGCTTAAAATCAGCAGAAATATTGTCTCTGCAGAAAATGAAATCTTCCTGTGTGCAATATATATCCCCCCCTCAGAATCCCCATACTATAGTGAGGAAACCTTTACCAGTCTCCACACAGAGATCTGCCACTTCCAGGCCCAGGGAAATGTTCTGATCTGTGGAGATCTGAACGCCAGGACAGGCAAGCAGCCTGACTTCACCAGCACACAGGGAGACCAACATATATTCAGGCAAAAACCCCTATATTCCAGCCCTATTGTCTCCCAGAGAAACAGCTATGATAGAGAAATAAATCAAAGTGGAAGACAATTACTGCAACTCTGTCAAGGCCTGGGCCTGTACATTATAATGGTAGGATCCGAGGGGACTCTTTAGGAAGACACACCTACAGCTCAGCTCTTGGCAACAGTGTAGTAGATTACACCATTACTGACCTCGACCCTTCCTCTATTAGTGCATTCACTGTCAGGCCAATATCTCCTCTGTCAGACCACAGTCAAATAACTGTGTTCCTTAAAAGAACAGAGCAGACCAGCAACACACAGACACAGCCCTGCAAGCTGTATAACCTCCATCATTCCTACAGATGGGCTCCAAACAGTGCAGAAGAATACCAGAAAGCAATCAGCCATCCAAAAATCCAATCACTATTAAACACCTTTCTGGTTACACCACATACTCACAGTAAACAGGGAGTAAATCTAGCTGTAGAAAACCTGAATGAAATATTTAGACAGGCAGCTTTAAAATCCAAACTAAAAATAATTCGGAACACTCAAAAGAAAAAACTGAAAGAAGAAAATTGGTTTGATGAAGATTGTAAAAATATAAGGAAAAGACTTAGGCAATTATCAAATAAAAAACATAGACAACCAGACAACCAAGATTTACGCCTCAGCTACTGTGAAACTCTAAATTACTATAAACGCACACTAAAACAGAAAAAAAATAACCACATCAACAAGCAACTGACAGAAATCGAGGAGTCCATTAACTCAAACCGATTCTGGGAACATTGGAAAAAACTAAATAAATCAAAACCAGAAGAATTGGCCATACAAAATGGAAATATATGGAAAAACCATTTTGAAAAACTCTATCAAAACATAACACACAATGAACAACCATTAGATCAAAACAATATTTATGAAAAACTGAAAAAACTAGAATTGTCAATTAAAGACAACCAGAATCCACTGGACTCTCCAATCACTGCGCAGGAACTTAAAGAGAAACTGCAGACCCTCCAGAATAGGAAAGCCAGCGGGGTAGACAGCGTCTCCAATGAGATGCTGAAGCACAGCAGCCCTAAGCTGCAGGAGGCCCTGCGCAAACTGTTTAACCTGATACTAAGTGTGGGCTACTTCCCTGACATCTGGAACCAAGGGATTATATCCCCTGTCTTTAAGAGTGGAGACAAATTCGACCCCAATAACTACCGGGGCATCTGTGTGAGCAGTAATCTGGGGAAGGTATTCTGCAGTATCATTAACACTCGGATACTGGCCTTCCTTACCGAACACAGTGTCTTGAGTAAGAGTCAGATTGGCTTCCTTCCAAAACACCGCACTACTGATCATATTTACACCCTACACACCCTAATAGACAAACATGTAAACCAAAATAAAAATAAATTATTTGCTTGCTTTATAGATTTCAAAAAGGCTTTTGATTCAATCTGGCACGAAGGATTATTTTATAAACTCCTCCAAAGTGGTGTAGGAGGTAAAACCTATGACACAATTAAATCAATGTATACGGAAAATAAATGTGGTGTAAAGATTGGCAATAAAAGAACACAATTCTTCTCACAGGGGCGTGGAGTGAGACAGGGGTGCAGTTTGAGTCCAACACTGTTCAACATCTACATCAATGAATTGGCCACAGTGTTGGAGCAATCTGCAGCCCCTGGCCTCACTCTGCTTGATACTGAAATTAAATTCCTGCTCTACGCAGATGACCTGGTTCTGCTGTCGCCCACAGAGCAGGGGCTGCAGCAGAGCCTGTCAGTGCTAGAGCAGTACTGTCAGACCTGGGCCCTGGCAGTAAACATGAACAAAACTAAAATCATGATATTTCAGAAAAAACCCAGATATCAGGAAAGTAGATACATCTTCACACTACACAACACCACAATAGAACACTGCATGCACTACACCTACCTGGGCCTAAACATCAGCGCATCAGGTAGCTTTAACCCGGCAGTGAATGCACTGAGAGAGAAGGCCCGCAGGGCTTTCTATTCCATAAAGAAAAAGCTTTATATAAAACTCCCCATTAGAATTTGGCTCAAAATTTTTGAAAGTGTTATCAAACCCATTGCCCTCTATGGCAGTGAAGTGTGGGGTCCGCTCACAGAGCAGGATTACACTAAATGGGATAAACACCCAATAGAAGCCCTGCACACAGAGTTCTGCAAAAACATCCTGCAAATACAGAGAAAAACACCAAACAACGCGTGCAGGGCAGAACTAGGTCAATATCCATTATTGATCTCAATACAAAAAAGAGCAATTAAATTTTGGTTTCATCTAAAACAAAGCAACCCAAACTCCTACCACAGTAAAGCCCTGCAGTACCAAGAACTGAGCCAAAAGAAGAGTCCCCTCAGCCAGCTGGTCCTGAAGCTCACTGCACTAACTAACACCAACCAGCCTCAGGACAGCACTGCTCCAACACAGACAATTCGAGTTAACCAAATTATAACACAACACAAACAAAACTACCTCACCTATTGGGACACACACACAAAAACACAAAGCAAATTAGAGTGCTATCGGGCCCTAAAAAGACACTACACCCTGGCTGAATACCTGAGCAGGGTGAAAGACAACAAGCAGAGGCAGATCCTAACCAAATACAGGCTCAGTGAGCACAGCCTGGCCATAGAAACAGGCCGACACAGGCAGACCTGGCTGCCCAAAGAGGACCGGCTGTGTCATCACTGTCAACTCCAGCAAGTAGAGACAGAGATGCACTTTCTACTGCAGTGTACAAAATACACAGAAATAAGGGAAACTTTCTTCCCACAAATAAAAAATCTCTGCAAAACATTCCCAGACCTGCCAGACTCTCAAAAACTCCCAATCCTACTCGGAGAGGAGTCCAGCTGTGTCCAACTGGCAGCCCAGTACACAGCTGCCTGTCACAGCCTGAGGGACAAACAGTGAGCACTCTACATTAGTTCAAGTCTTGTTATATTTCATTGTTGTTATTGTTAACTTATTAATAACGTGGTTATTATTTATATTTGTTTACCATTATTATTATTATTATTATTCTCATCAGTGTTATTGTCTATTTAATGTTCAGATGATGTACTGTGTGTACATTGCTTTGGCAATACTGTGAATAATGGTCATGCCAATAAAGCACCTTTGAATTTGAATTTGAATTTGAATTTGAATTTGAATTTGAGAGAGAGAGAGAGAGAGAGAGAGAGAGAGAGAGAGAGAGAGAGAGAGAGAGAGAGAGAGAGCCTGCAGTAATGTGGTGAGCAAGATACTCAGGATTAGAGACCATGTGGTAAAAAAACAAAAACAAAAAACAAACAAACAAACAAAAAAAAAAACAACGTACTGACGGACAGACTGACCCAACTTAATGACGGATATAATTAACCCCGCCCCTCGACTCAAGGCTTAAAAGTGCCAGTAATAAAGTGATACCTGCACTGGACCAAAAATATCTATATTACTGCAGAAATGTTCGATTCGGTACCACAGAACATCTTTGACTGGACTGTGTTTGGCAAGTTTGAGTCGGGCAGCGGTAGGCAGCCCTGTCCTAGGAGCTAGAGGGGTCCTTGCGCGGCTGTCTCTGTCAGTGCCTGAACCATCCGGGCCACTTTGGTTAACCCTTCGTTTTCCAGGATGTGCTGCGGGTGACAGATGAGGTCCTGGAGAGAGAGAGAGAGAGTGAGATGAGAGGAGAGAGGAATGTTAGGAGGCTGGACTACACAGCATGGGCAGCTCTCTGTTCATTAATGAGTAGATAATGCTGACCATGCAGCTCCTCCCCAAAGCTAATCTACAATTCTTTGGTTGCAGGCAAACACCACTGCTTACTCACCCAACCATTTTTGTTTATAGTGTTTGAGGACTGTACATTGACTCTTCTACAGTGTAGGGGATCAATGCTATATATATATATATATATATTCAAATTAGAATGAAACCCACAACCACCAACTTGTGACAAAACTAAATAAACTCAAACCACCAGGAAACAGACAGAAGACTTTAAATCTGGGATTCAAGCTGGTGTTTTGGTGCTGATGTCCTTATAGCGGTAGGTTAGTCAGTTAGTCAGTTTTAAAAACAGATCTTTTTTTTTTATTATTCTTCAAGTAATCGAGCTCTTCAGCTCTGTCTGGCTGTCGGTGAAACACACAGTTGGATACCGAAGAGCGAGTGAGCAAGTCGAAATCGCTGATAGCTGGAGTTCGTTGATTATTGATCAAAGAAGATTAGTTCACAGATTGTAGATCCCACTAGAGTTTTTGTACACTGTGTTGTATGCGCTCCGTGCGCTGCCATTGCTGGTAGAGTCACGTGAGCTGTTCAGTGTGTTGATGTGTAAATAAATCCTCTTCACCTGCGGGGGGCGTATCAACTTCAACCTCAGTCTCGATCTCCTGCCTGTCACTCAGCAGCGAATGCACGCGCCCACACGGCAGACAACTACTCTGTCACAAGCATTTATACCCTGTATCTTTCTAAACCAGGTTTTTAGGGAGCTTCCTAATAAAAGCTTAATCTCAAAACAAGAATTGGGTGACTATAGTAACAGGATTCATTTATCTGACTTTTTACATATCCGCCCTTACCCTGGTCCCACCGCAGTACAGGACAGCAGCACCATAATAACATTTTTTTAAATCTCACTTTCTTGTCAGCCGTTTTATTAAAACAGACTGGCTATACCTCAGAATGCCAACAGGATTTTTTTTTATAATGCAATACTGACATCTTGTGGCTGTATACAGTGTTGTACCATCATTTGAAAGATGGATTTTTCATGTTCCTCTAGGAATGTGCTCATTTCAATATTAATAATAACAGACATCATTGAGGGGAGCTCTGAACCCCAGGACTGGGTGCAGCAGCAGCAGCAGGGCTAGTGTGAGTTTGTAACCCTGCTCAAACTCCTGGATCCTGATCATTTCAATATTAGTAATAATAACAGACTTCATTGAGGGGAGCTCTGAACCCCAGGACTGGGTGCAGCAGCAGCAGCAGGACTAGTGTGAGTTTGTAACCCTGCTCAAACTCCTGGCTCCTGATCATTTCAATATTACTAATAATAAAAGACTTCATTGAGGGGAGCTCTGAACCCCAGGACTGGGTGCAGCAGCAGCAGCAGGGCTAGTGTGAGTTTGTAACCCTGCTCAAATTCCTAGCTCCTGATCATTTCAATATTACTAATAATAACAGACTTCATTGAGGGGAGCTCTGAACCCCAGGACTGGGTGCAGCAGCAGCAGCAGGGCTAGTGTGAGTTTGTAACCCTGCTCAAACTCCTGGCTCCTGACCATTTCAATATTACTAATAATAACAGACTTCATTGAGGGGAGCTCTGAACCCCAGGACTGGGTGCAGCAGCAGCAGCAGGGCTAGTGTGAGTTTGTAACCCTGCTCAAACCCCTGGCTCCTGATCATTTCAATATTAATAATAATAACAGACTTCATTGAGGGGAGCTCTGAACCCCAGGACTGGGTGCAGCAGCAGCAGCAGGGCTAGTGTGAGTTTGTAACCCTGCTCAAACCCCTGGCTCCTGATCATTTCAATATTAATAATAATAACAGACTTCATTGAGGGGAGCTCTGAACCCCAGGACAGGGTGCAGCAGCAGCAGCAGCAGGGCTAGTGTGAGTTTGTAACCCTGTTCAAACTCCTGGCTCCTGACCATTTCAATATTACTAATAATAACAGACTTCATTGAGGGGAGCTCTGAACCCCAGGACTGGGTGCAGCAGCAGCAGCAGCAGGGCTAGTGTGAGTTTGTAACCCTGCTCAAACTCCTGGCTCCTGACCATTTCAATATTAATAATAATAACAGACTTCATTGAGGGGAGCTCTGAACCCCAGGACTGGGTGCAGCAGCAGCAGCAGGGCTAGTGTGAGTTTGTAACCCTGCTCAAACCCCTGGCTCCTGATCATTTAAATATTAATAATAATAACAGACTTCATTGAGGGGAGCTCTGAACCCCAGGACTGGGTGCAGCAGCAGCAGCAGGGCTAGTGTGAGTTTGTAACCCTGCTCAAACTCCTGGCTCCTGATCATTTCAAGATTTCCATTACACGAGAGTAGATGTTAAAACTTAATTTGAACTCGGCTCTCGCCAAGATAAGCACCAACTAAGATGTAGCTTTACAGTAAACTAATGTGATCCATATGTGTCACCATCCATTTACGTTTCCTTCCATATGATGATGTAGTTATCCTTCTGTCTGGTGTTAATGGCTGAAGTGTAATGCTGGCTCCAGGGATCAGCTTATTTTGCCTCCCTGGCGCATCAGCACACACAACGGCTGCGATGCTGGCTCCGGGGATCATCCATAGTGCTGCCTCCCCAGCACATCAGCATGACAACCATCTGGATTGAGCTAAGTAGCGTACATCTCTGGGGTTTCCAAGTGGGCACCTTCCATCCTCAGTGTTTCGTCGACTAGCCCACGACACCTCAAGAGGGCTCGACGGTGATTCTGGCGTCCCAGCATCACCCCCCTCCATCCCCCACTCAACTCAGCCCAGCTTACTTACCTGTACATCAGCGTTTCTTTCTTTCTATTGTGCTTGAGATCCCCAGCCAGAATCTTTCCGTCTCAACCACAGCCAGTTGCTGCTCCTCTCTGCTGCTTCAGATAAGTTCTTCACTGTGCGACGCAACTCTTGGCCACTGAATCCGACGTCTCTGAGAAACCGGGTTGTAGAGTTTGCCACAAATCCTCGACAACACACTTCCACTGGGTAAACCCGGACTCTCCATCCTCGCTGTTCCGCTTCAGTGGCTAGTTGAGCATACCACAGTTTCTTCCTCTCATACGCCTCATCTACAGCATCCTCCCATGGCACTGTTAACTCTACCAGGTGAACAAGGCGTGCTGATCCAGACCACAAGACAATATCTGGTCGAAGGTTAGTGGTGGCAATCTCAGGTGGAAAAATAAGCCGTTGACCAACATCTGCCAGCATTTTCCAGTCTCTAGCAGCTTCCAGTTGTCCTGGGCGAGAATTGGTTTTAACATCTTTTCTTGGTGGTTGCTCTCCTGGGCGGAGGAATGTTGTCTTTTGTGTGTAATGTTTTGATGGAACAGGTGGCAACTTATTGGTCATGTTACGCTTGTCTTCCAATGCTAAGGCCAAACATCGCAGCACCTGGTCATGGCGCCAGGTAAACTGTCCTTGGCTAAGAGCCACCTTACATCCTGTCAAAATGTGCCTTAATGTTGCAGGTGATGAACACAAAGGACATGAGGGATCCTCTCCTACCCAGAGGTTTAGGTTCTGTGGTGATGGGAGAACATCATATGTTGACCTGATGAGGAAACTGATCCTGCTCTGTTCCATTGACCATAGGTCTTGCCAGCCAATCTTGCGTTGTTCCACACTCTCCCATCTCATCCATTCTCCCTGCTTGACCTGGGAAATGGCCTTTATACACCTCATCCTCTCCTCCTGCTTTTGCACCTCGTTGACTACCAGCTTCCTCCTTTGAGCTGGGGCTGCCTTGTGCCATGTAGGAGGAGCTGAACTGAAACCAAGACCCCCTCTTCCATGCTGAACTTGCCCCATGATATCACCAATTCGAAGGGCAGCCTTTGCATCTTCCACAGCTTTCTTTGCCACCCACTTTCTTCCAGTTTTCAACACAGGTGCTGCCTCCCTTACGCATTTGTCGCGTGACTCTACTAATGTCATTTCCAGTCTGACCTTGGCGCACTTAAACTCCTCAGTTAGAGCAGAGACTGGTAGCTGCAGTATTCCTTTACCATAAAGTCCCACTCTGCTGAGGCAGCGTGGAACTCTCAACCATTTCCTGATGTATGAACTGATTAAAGCTTCCAGCTTCTCTACTGTTGTCAAAGAAACCTCGTACACAGTCAGTGGCCACAGCAACCTCGGCAGTAGACCAAACTGAAAGCACCAGACTTTTAGTTTACCTGGTAGAGCGCAGCTGTCTATGCTCTTCAGCCCTTCCACTGCTTGTTGTCTAACTTCTCCCACACGAACTGTGTCCTTTAGATCCCCGTCGTACCATCTCCCAAGACTCTTCACTGGCTTCTCAGACACTGTTGGTATTGCCTCACCATTAATGAAGAATGTTTTATCTACTACTTTGCCTTTAATTATAGAGATGCTCCTTGATTTAGTGGGCTTGAATTGCATTCGTGCCCATTCAATGTTATTGGTTAATTTGCCCAATAATCGATTAGTGCAGGCTACTGTTGTAGTCATGGTTGTCATGTCATCCATGTATGCTCGAATTGGTGGTAGTCGCATTCCAGAAGCCAAGCGCTCTCCTCCCACTACCTTTTTTGATGCCCTAATGATACTTCCATTGCCATGGTAAAAGCCAGTGGAGAAATGGTGCATCCTGCCATTATTCCAACCTCTAGGCATTGCCATGTAGTGCTGAATTCTGAAGTTGAAAAACTGAATTGCAAATCTCCAAAGTAGGCTTTCACTAAATTTGTTATTGTCATCGGTACACTGAAAAAATCAAATGCTGCCCAAAGTAGTTCATGTGGCACTGAACCATATGCATTAGCCAAATCCAGGAATGTCACATGGAGCTCCTTCCTCTCCTTTTTAGCTGATTGAATTTGTTGCCAGATCACACTGATGTGTTCTAAGCAACCTGGGAAACCTGGAATGCCCACTTTTTGTATTGAAGTGTCAATGAAGCAGTTCTTTAATAGGTAAGCTGACAATCTCTGAGCAATAATGCTGAAGAAAATCTTGCCTTCTACGTTTAATAGGGAAATGGGACGAAACTGACTGATGCTTGTAGAATCTTTTTCTTTAGGTATAAAGACTCCACCTGCTCGGCGCCATGCTCTTGGTACAACCTGTTTTTCCCATGCCACTTTCATCAATTTCCACAGAATTTGTAGAACTCCTGAAGCACTCTTGTACACTCTGCACGGAACACCATTAGGCCCTGGAGATGATGAAGCCCTTGCTTTTTTCACAGCTTGCTCTACTTCTTTCCACTTAGGTGCACAGTCCTCCATTTGGTATTCTGGTGGATTGATAGGTGGGATGTCTGAAGGAACTGACATAGGCTCCTGCCTTTTTGAATCTGTATGTGTTTCCTCCAAATATCTCTCCAGCTCAACCTTAGATGCTTTTAGTGTGCCATTCTTCTCACTGGTGAATAACTTCTTTACAAATTTGAATGGGTCTTTTATAAAAGTTAGTTCTCGTACGCTCCTTTTAGTAGCGTTTCCGTAGGCGCTCAGCTCTGCGCAATGTTGCAAGCTTATCTTTTATGACCCTTTGTAAAAGATTGAGTCCCTCCTTCTGACTTTGTTCTGCTCTTCTCCATTGCTTCCTCAGCTGTCTCCTTTAACTAAGCGTTCAATCTCCCTCTGCCGTCTAGATTTTCCAGGAATAGTTTGTACTTTTTCCTTCCTTTTTTCATCTCCAAACCTCTCACTTCCATATGCGTAGATGATGTCCCCAAATTTATCCAGCTTCTTTTCAACTGTTCCTCTTAATCTTTCCAATGCAACGCAGAGATCTGTGTTTACTGTGTCCCATGCAGTTTTCTCACAAGCTCTTGGCCATTTAACTCCAGGCTTGTGCCCGTTGAGGTTCTTTTCTCTCTTATGCTGGTTTGTCTGACCGGGTTCACAAGGATCATTAGGTTCATCACTAACTGTGTCCATGCAAGTCCTCCTCACGTCAATGACAGGGGTGCTGATATCCTGCGAACTGTGGTTTGCTTCCTGTCGCTGGATTTCATTCGACTGACTTGACTGACTTCGTAAGAAGTACTGATCAATGCGAGGCCCTTGTCCCTTCTCCCTCAAGCATTTCATTCTCCCTTGATGAATCTTCAAACCCCTGACCGTTGTCGCCTTGCTCCAGCCGCAGACACAAACCTGGAGTTCCATGTCTTTGTTAACTGCAGATCTTGAACTAGTCTTTTGTGAAGTACTCTCCATACTCATATCCGTTTCCGTTCCTAAGTCGTTAACTGTGTTGTCCAACGTTGAGTCATCTACCGCCCCCGCTCTCGCAGACTCTAGGGGTATTTTTCTATTTAATTTCTTAGAAGCCTTGGGCGGGTGTCTCCAGCATCCTGTAAACACAGAGCTGGATACTGCCGACAAGGGTAGCTAACCCTTACCAGCCCCAATGGGGTCTCTTTCCTCCTGTCAGCTGTCTCTCCAGGCTGTCACAAGGTCTTTCCCTTGTTGCCAGCTGCACTATTCACAGCAGTCACTGGACGTATCCAGATCTTCATGATTTCCATTACACGAGAGTAGATGTTAAAACTTCATGCTGATTTGAACTCTCGCCAAGATAAGCACCAACTAAGACGTAGCTTTACAGTAAACTAATGTGATCCATATGTGTCTCCATCCATTTACGTTTCCTTCCATATGATGATGTAGATATTCTTCTGTCTGGTGTTGATGGCTGAAGTGTAATGCTGGCTCCAGGGATCAGCTTATTTTGCCTCCCTGGCGCATCAGCACACACAACGGCTGCGATGCTGGCTCCGGGGATCAACCATAGTGCGGCCTCTCCAGCGCATCAGCATGACAACCGTCTGGATTGAGCTAAGTAGGGTACATCTCTGGGGTTTCCAAGTGGGCACCTTCCATCCTCAGTGTTTCGTCGACTAGCCCACGACACCTCAAGAGGGCTCGACGGTGATTCTGGCGTCCCAGCATCACCCCCCTCCGTCCCCCACTCAACTCAGCCCAGCATACTTACCTGTCCCCAGCCATAATCTTTCCGTCTCAACCACAGCCAGTTGCTGCTCCTTTCTGCTGCTTCAGATAAGTTCTTCACTGTGCGACGCAACTCTTGGCCACTGAATCCGACGTCTCTGAGAAACCGGGTTGTAGAGTGTGCCACAAATCCTCGACAACCCACTTCCACTGGGTAAACCCGAACTCTCCATCCTCGCTGTTCCGCTTCAGTGGCTAGTTGAGCATACCGCAGTTTCTTCCTCTCATACGCCTCATCTACAGCATCCTCCCATGGCACTGTTAACTCTACCAGGTGAACAAGGCGTGCTGATCCAGACCACAAGACAATATCTGGTCGAAGGTTAGTGGTGGCAATCTCAGGTGGAAAAATAAGCCGTTGACCAACATCTGCCAGCATTTTCCAGTCTCTAGCAGCTTCCAGTTGTCCTGGGCGAGAATTGGTTTTAACACCTTTTCTTGGTGGTTGCTCTCCTGGGCGGAGGAATGTTGTCTTTTGTGTGTAATGTTTTGATGGAACAGGTGACAACTTATTGGTCATGTTACGCTTGTCTTCCAAAGCTAAGGCCAAACATCGCAGCACCTGGTCATGGCGCCAGGTAAACCGTCCTTGGCTAAGAGCCACCTTACATCCTGTCAAAATGTGCCTTAATGTTGCAGGTGATGAACACAAAGGACATGAGGGATCCTCTCCTACCCAGAGGTTTAGGTTCTGTGGTGATGGGAGAACATCATATGTTGACCTGATGAGGAAACTGATCCTGCTCTGTTCCATTGACCATAGGTCATGCCAGCCACTCCACACTCTCCCATCTCATCCATTCTCCCTGCTTGGCCTGGGAAATGGCCTTTATACACCTCATCCTCTCCTCCTGCTTTTGCACCTCGTTGACTACCAGCTTCCTCCTTTGAGCTGGGGCTGCCTTGTGCCATGTAGGAGGAGCTGAACTGAAACCAAGACCCCCTCTTCCATGCTGAACTTGCCCCATGATATCACCAATTCGAAGGGCAGCCTTTGCATCTTCCACAGCTTTCTTTGCCACCCACTTTCTTCCAGTTTTCAACACAGGTGCTGCCTCCCTTACGCATTTGTCGCGTGATTCTACTAATGTCATTTCCAGTCTGACCTTGGCGCACTTAAACTCCTCAGTTAGAGCAGAGACTGGTAGCTGCAGTATTCCTTTACCAAAAAGTCCCACTCTGCTGAGGCAGCGTGGAACTCCCAACCATTTCCTGATGTATGAACTGATTAAAGCTTCCAGCTTCTCTACTGTTGTCAAAGAAACCTCGTACACAGTCAGTGGCCACAGCAACCTCGGCAGTAGACCAAACTGAAAGCACCAGAGTTTTAATAATAATAATAACAATATTAATAATAATAACAGACTTCATTGAGGGGAGCTCTGAACCCCAGGACTGGGTGCAGCAGCAGCAGCAGGGCTAGTGTGAGTTTGTAACCCTGCTCAAACCCCTGGCTCCTGATCATTTCAATATTAATAATAATAACAGACTTCATTGAGGGGAGCTCTGAACCCCAGGACTGAGTGCAGCAGCAACATGGCTAGTGTGAGTGTGTAACCCTGCTCAAACTCCTGGCTCCTGATCATTTCAATATTAATAATAATAACAGAATTCATTGAGGGGAGCTCTGAACCCCAGGACTGGGTGCAGCAGCAGCAGCAGGGCTAGTGTGAGTTTGTAACCTTGCTCAAACTCCTGTCTCCTGATCATTTCAATATTACTAATAATAACAGACTTCATTGAGGGGAGCTTTGAACCCCAGCACTGAGTGTAGCAGCAGCAGCAGGGCTAGTGTGAGTTTGTAACCCTGCTCAAACTCCTGGCTCCTGATCATTTCAATATTACTAATAATAACAGACTTCATTGAGGGGAGCTCTGAACCCCAGCACTGAGTGCAGCAGCAGCAGCAGGGCTAGTGTGAGTTTGTAACCCTGCTCAAACTCCTGGCTCCTGATCATTTCAATATTAATAATAATAACAGACTTCATTGAGGGGAGCTCTGAACCCCAGGACTGGGTGCAGCAGCAGCAGCAGCAGGGCTAGTGTGAGTTTGTAACCCTGCTCAAACTCCTGGCTCCTGATCATTTCAATATTACTAATAATAACAGACTTCATTGAGGGGAGCTCTGAACCCCAGGACTGAGTGCAGCAGCAGCAGCAGGGCTAGTGTGAGTTTGTAACCCTGCTCAAACTCCTGGCTCCTGATCATTTCAATATTAATAATAATAACAGACTTCATTGAGGGGAGCTCTGAACCCCAGGACTGAGTGCAGCAGCAGCAGCAGGGCTAGTGTGTTTGTAACCCTGCTCAAAGTCAGAGGAATAAAACAAGAGAAAAACAAAAAAGATAGAAAAAGAGAGACAAAAAACACAGAGGCGTTAACGATAAGCAAAGCACGATTAATCACATGGGTGTTAATTTCCATCAGGATTAAACACGTTTTTAAACGTTTACATTTTAACATTACAGGGATGGAAAGAAGGACACCCCATTGCATAGCAGCTTGATCCATCCCTGGTTTTACTGCGAGTCTAAATCAGACACACCTGAGCTTGTTACCTAGACACACTGGGGCTCATCAAGCTCGTAGTAAAACCTGGAATGGGTGAAACTGCTGTGCAACAGGAGTCTTAGAAAATCCATTCCTTTTTATACATCACTGCAACATGTATTTGTGTGTAAGTGTACAGCATTTCATAAAGAAATACTGTCTGTGAAATTCACTTGCACTGTACACCATCGTATGGCAACACCAAGATGGACGCCTACGTTTGGGCTGCAAGTTTCTGACAACCCTTAAATGCCTGAGCAAAATTCAAAATTTCTAAACATGGGTCGAAGATTTAAACTTTAGACTATTAACACCTTTGATTCAACACACACACACACACACTCTCTCTCTCTCTCTCACACACACACAGCATTTTGATTGGTGGCATTTATATATCAATTCTTACTTCCAGCACTGTACTAGACTGTACTTTAGCTAGAACTAAAAAGGGCGCTTCAAAAAACCGAGAGTACTGTGAGATTACAGTCTCCGAAAACAAATACTGTAAAACCTACGTCTGTGACCAAAAGTTTCGCACCCCCCTCTAGAATAAACACATTTTGCTTCATAAAGTCGAATGAAACCTGCTGAATAATGTTACGTTAACATATTGAAATTACACACCGCTTTGTAGTTTTCCACGTATACTTAACGAAAAAGAAATAGAAAAATGTGGCATTTTTCAAATCGAACATGAAATACTACTGTGCTGCTGTTATGGTAGGCTATTTTTGCGATATCATCGATTCTTCAGTTACACAATGTTAAATAAAAGATCTAAATGATGTTCATGTAGTTTTAATTTTTAATTTATTTTTTTTAATGTCTCAATCCTAAAATTCTAGGTGATGCAAAACTTTTGGCCAGAGCTGTAGTTTTAGGTGCTTCGATGGCCATTAAGCTAACTGTAAATGGCTTGCTGACTGTGCAGTGTGTTGTGTATACTGCTCAGTACATACAGAATATCATAATCTGGTTCTGTGCGATACAAATAGAGACCTTTTCACCTTTCTGGAAGCCGTGACCTGGAGTGGGTGAACATCACTGTGTCTCTTACACTGCACCCCTAATACTATATATATTTAATTGCACAAAGTTCACTAAGAATAATCAAACAGCACAGCTGATCTTAATGGCTCGTCATTGCCATCGGACGCTAACTATTTGTTACACAGAGATTTCAGACGGCTGCATCACATTCATATCGGGGTCTGCTACATGTTACAGCATCTTTGTCCTTTGGATATTTATAGTGGTTCATTTTGAGGTCCTTGACAATTAAAAAAAAAAAAAAAGAAAGAAATAGGAGGCAGTGGATATGAAGAGCTTTTTAGTGTTTACATTTGTCACACAGACACATATATACATATACATCCCCAATCTGACTGCGTGACTCCCCCCTGCACACCACACGGCCGTGCCTTTACCAGGGGAGACCCTCGGTGAACTGTTTATGTAAACCATTGGTACGAAAAGTTGCACTGCCATGGTTCTGAAAAAATAGGTCAGCATTAAAAAAAAAAAAGTATAGCATAGCTGGAAAACTTAATATGGTGCAATTATAGATATTGAATGACAAGCTTATTGCGTCGGCCCCCTGTGAATGAAGAGACCAGGACAGGAGGGAAGTGGATGACCAGCTCACCTCAGACACTCCCAGTTTTCTGCAGGCGTCGATGAAAATTCTGCACATTCCGTCTGCTTTTGGCAGCGCTGATCTTCGGCTGAAGGACAAACAAACAAGCGAATGAATTCCAGTACAGACGCAGTGGTGTCGTGGAGTCGGCACGCAGCTCCTCTGGTTTTCTGTAGGCAGCTCGAACATCCTCGCTCTGCCACCTGACTGACACACTGACCTGTAAAGTAAAAGCATTCTGACAAGAGGGAGAAAGACACTGTGTGGAAACACTCACCATGGCGGGGGAGGGCACGTGGATGATGGCCACACTCCGTGGCCTCACGTGGTTGGCCAGCTGGCAGAGGGTGGCTCTGTTTGAGAGAGCCTCGCCCTGATCTTCGTGCAACGAGCGCCGTAACCTTGACACGAGGGGCTGAGAGAGAGAGAGAGAAAGAAAGAGAGAGAGAAGAAAGAAAGAAAGGAAGGGAGGGGGAGCGAGAGAGCGAGAGAGAGAAGGAAAGAAAGAAAAACATTAGAGAGAGTGAGACAGACAGAAAAAGAGAGAGAGAAGAAAAAACTTAATAAAAGACATCGAGACACAGGGGTATTCCGTTACTGAACCACTGCAAAGCTACACAGAGCTGACACAATTTTTCCAACCTATCACATCCAATATGCATCGCCATCAATTTGTAGATCTCACATTTTCAAATCAAATATGTGATTATTTAAGGCAATACACAGAAGTAGGCTATTTAAATTGTATTTGGATGCACACACAATTCTAAATAGTATGCTATCATATAGTCTTTGAAAATAATGCATATAAGAGGCTAACATTGTTCTATATTCTAGATCACTCTTTGTTTGAGTTTGTGTGCGTGTGTGTGTGTGTGCGTGTGTGTGCGTGTGTGTGAGCGTGTGGTGCCCTATTCTTCATTTTGCAATATAAAATAAAGTCTACAGCATGTATTGGTTTTTGTATATTTTAATGCCACTATCATTTAATGTGCATTTTTTTAAAGCAATATAAAGTGATAATAGTGTAACGATTGGCTATCAGGGGTTCCTGGCAAATACACAATTCACCATATTTAATTGTGACCAAACCGCTACTAGGACATAACATGTGCACGATTTATGAGTAACACCACTCGAATCCTATGCCGAGGAATTATAAACAGGACAGAGGAGAGAAGAAGCTGGAACAGAACCCAGAGAGACAGTACAAATTGAGCAGTTATTGTGCTCTGCAGGTAATAGACCTTTTGGAGAGTTGGCTCAAATACAGAACAAATTATTTCATAATAAATCACATGACGATTTCCATTACACGAGAGTAGATGTTAAAACATCATGCTGATTTGAACTCGGCTCTCACCAAGATAAGCACCAACTAAGATGTAGCTTTACAGTAAACTAATGTGATCCATCTGTGTCTCCATCCATTTACGTTTCCTTCCATATGATGATGTAGATATCCTTCTGTCTGGTGTTGATGGCTGAAGTGTAATGCTGGCTCCAGGGATCAGCTTATTTTGCCTCCCTGGCGCATCAGCACACACAAAGGTTGCGATGCCGGCCTCCGGGGATCAACCACAGTGCGGTCTCCCCAGCGGATCAGCATGACAACCGTCTGGATTGAGCTAAGTAGGGTACATCTCTGGGGTCTTCAAGTGGGCACCTTCTATCCTCAGTGTTTCGTCGACTAGCCCACGACACCTCAAGAGGGCTCGACGGTGATTCTGGCGTCCCAGCATCACCCCCCTCCGTCCCCCACTCAACTCAGCCCAGCTTACTTACCTGTACATCAGCGTTTCTTTCTTTCTATTGTGAGATCCCCAGCCAGAATCTTTCCGTCTCAACCACAGCCAGTTGCTGCTCCGGGTTGTAGAGTGTGCCACAAATCCTCGACAACCCACCTCCACTGGGTAAACCCAAACTCTCCATCCTCACTGTTCCGCTTCAGTGGCTAGTTGAGCATACCGCAGTTTCTTCCTCTCATACGCCTCATCTACAGCGTCCTCCCATGGCACTGTTAACTCTACCAGATGAACAAGGCGTGCTGATCCAGACCACAAGAGAAGAAGATGTTTGAATTTTGATGATTTTATATGTTTATGGTAATTTTATGCCATTAATCAATGTGGTTGCCAAACCACAGAACCAATCAGCTTCATATTAACAACAGTTAATCATGGACTATCCCTCAACATGTATAGCAATTTTCAGAACTCTGCAGTAAGCGGTTTCCGACACATAATTCTGCAAAATCCAATATGGCTGCCGAACCATGTGACTTGTGCAGATTTGCTGAATATCACCGACTATCATCCATAGGCATCTACCGGTGTACCGAATCTCGTGAGTTTTTGAGCATGTTTTGGCAGAAAACAAAATAGAATAAATAATAATAATAATAATAATAATAATAATAATAATAATAATAATAATAATAATAATAAGTGCAGTCATATAGACTTTGAAAATAATGCATATAAGAGGCTAACATTGTTCTAAATTGTAGATCGCTCTTTGTTTGAGTTTGTGTGCGTGTGCGTGTGTGTGTGAGCGTGTGTGAGCGTGTGGTGCCTATTCTTAATTTTGCAATAGAAAATAAAGTCACAGAGGAGAGGAAAGAAGAAGCTGGAACAGAACCCAGAGAGACAGTAGAAATGGAGCATTTATTGTGCTCTGCAGGTAATAAACCTTTTGGAGAGTTCTCAAATACAGAACAAATTATTTCATAATAAATCACATCCAAAGTTATATGATAGCACTCAATAGTTAACCATCTGGCCCAACAAACATTATATCTGGCTGAATCAAAAACATCATATTGCACACTTGATAAACTCATTATAGTTTGCACATAAATAGTAATTATTGCACATCAACAGTAGCCCAGTTATATTGCACACCTTGGTTAATCATGTATATTTTGATCAGTGAAAAAAAAACTCCACACGTCTTTTAAATACACTGGCTGCTTCATTGCCACAGATTGAGGATTTGCGATTGTGGTTTTTATCAGTTTATTCTTAATTATAACTACAAATGTAGTTATGAAATAAAATTTAAAAAAAATAACAGACGCCATATCAGTAATTAGTTTTGTCAGTACAGTATACCCATTCACTTGAATTCCCTATGTAGATACTACTGAATCAGAGCCGATTTATCTGTAAATGCAGCCCTATAAATAAACCTTAATATAATTAAAATAAACGGTAGAACATAAGAAAATAAGAAAGTTTACAAACGAGAGGAGGCCAGTCAGCCCATCTTGCTCGTTTGGTTGTTAGTAGCTTATTGATCCCAGAATCTCATCAAGCAGCTTCTTGAAGGATCCCAGGGTGTCAGCTTCAACAACATTACTGGGGAGTTGGTTCCAGACCCTCACAATTCTCTGTGTAAAAAAGTGCCTCCTATTTTCTGTTCTGAATGACCCTTTATCTAATCTACATTTGTGACCACTGGGCCTTGTTTCTTTTTCAGGTCAAAGAAGTCCCCTGGGTCGACATTGTCTATACCTTTTAGGATTTTGAATGTTTGAATCAGATCACCGCGTTGTCTTCTTTGTTCAAGACTGAATAGATTCAATTCTTTTAGCCTGTCTGCATACAACATGCCTTTTAAACCCGGGATAATTCTGGTTGCTCTTCTTTGCACTCTTTCTAGAGCAGCAATATCCTTTTTGTAACGAGGTGACCAGAACTGAACACAATATTCTAGGTGAGGTCTTACTAATGCATGGTAAAGTTTTAACATTACTTCCCTTGACTTAAATTCAACACTTCTCACAATATAGCCGAGCATCTTGTTGGCCTTTTTTATAGCTTCCCTACATTGTCTAGATGAACACATTTCAAGTCAACATAAACTCCAATGTATTTTTCATAGTTCCCTTCTTCAATTTCAGTATCTCCCATATGATATTTATAATGCACATTTTCATTGCCTGCATGCAATACTTTACACTTTTCTCTATTAAATGTCATTTACCATGTGTCTGCCCAGTTCTGAATGCTGTCTAGATCATTTTGAATGACCTTTGCTGTTGCAACAGTGTTTGCCACTCCTCCTATTTTTGTGTCGTCTGCAAATTTGAAGAGTTTGCTTACTATACCAGAATCTAAATCATCAATGTAGATTAGGAGTAGCAGAGGTCCTAATACTGATCCCTGTGGTACACCACTGGTTACCTCGCTCCATTTTGAGGTTTCTCCTCTAATCAGTACTTTCTGTTTTCTACATGTTAACCACTCCCTTATCCATGTGCATGCATTTCCTTGAATCCCTACTGCGTTTAGTTTGAGAATTAATCTTTTATGCAGGACTTTGTCAAAAGCTTTCTGGAAATCTAAGTAAACCATGTTGTATGCTTTGCAATTATCCATTTTCAATGTTATAATAGAAGTCAGGCTTATTGGTCTGTAGTTACCTGGTTCGGTTTTATCCATTTTTATGAATCTGTATTACGTTTGCAATTTTCCAGTCTGTCGGTACAACCCCTGTGTCAAGAGACTGTTGCATGATCTTGGTTAGCAGTTTGTAAATAACCTCTTTCATTTCTTTGAGTACTATTGGAAGGATCTCATCTGGCCTATGGGATTTGTTTATTTTAAGAGCTCCTAGTCCCTTTAACACTTCTGCCTCTGTTATGCTAAAGTTATTTTAAATTGGATAGGAACAGGTCGACATGTTGGGCATGTTCTCCGTGTCCTCCTTTGTAAAAACCTGTGAAAAGTAATCATTTAATATATTTGCTATTTTTTTTCTTCATCTATAATTTTGCCATTTGTGTCTCTTAGACATTTAACCTCCTCTTTGAATGTTCTCTTGCTGTTCTAATATTGGAAAAACATTTTGGAATTGGTTTTAGCCCCTTAGCAATATTGATTTCTATCTCTCTCTTGGCCTTTCTAACTTCCTTTTTGACTTGCATTTGCAGTTCCAAGTACTCTTTCTGTGTACTTTGTTTTTGGTCCCTTTTAAATGGTCTGTAAAGTGCCTTTTTTCGCTGAATATTTTTTTTAATTGATCTATTAAACCATTTGGGCCATTTTGTTTTAGATTTAGATTTGTCTACTTTTGGGATGTAATTGTTTTGCGCCTCTAGTACTACATTTAAAAAAAACAGCCATCCTTTTTCTGTGGATGTTTTCTCTATTTTACTCCAATCTACTTCTGTTAGTCTCTGTTTCATACATTCATAGTTTGCTTTTCTAAAATTGTAAACCTTAGCTTTAGTCATTATTTTGGGGGTTTTAAAAAACACTTCAAATGAGACCATGTTGTGGTCTGAGTTTGCCAATGGCTCTCTGACCTCTGTTTTAGTTATTCTGTCTTTGTTATTTGAAAAGACTAAATCAAGGCATGACTCCCCTCTAGTCAGTGCCTTGACAAATTGCGTTAGGAAGCAGTCATTTGTCATTTCCACCATTTCAATTTCGTCCGTCGTGCTCCCCACCGGCTTCTCCCATTTTATATGGAGGAAGTTGAAGTGGACTAGGTTCACACCTTTATCTTATAGGCCTTCTTTAATTTAGGCCGCTAAGATTTCAGTTTACTAAAGACCCTTTATTTTTTATTAATTTATTTATTTTTTAAGACGTGAGTAGATAGTATATTTGCCAAAAATGATTGTTATACTATTTTTTTTATAAATTAGTAAATGATTACTATAAGCAAGTTTTTTAATTTTAAAAAGTTTACTATCATGGGCCGGATCAGGAGGGAATGTCTTCTTTTCCCCAGTCCAACAATGATGTATGTAATAAATGTGCTTTACATTTTCACTGGGTGTGTATATATATATATATATATATATATATATATATATATATATATATATATATATATATATATATATATAATGTGTGTGTTTTTTAAATGTTTCACGTAACAAAATGATCTATTTCCCTCTTGCAAAAGGTTGAAATCATCCATCTGGCGATAATTTGGAATTTTTACACAACAGTTATGGTGAGCATTTAAACCAGCACCTATAGCCATGTGAAAGATGAAAGGTTTGACAGTACACTTACAAAAAAAAAAAATAGAACACACCATGGTTCCTTTACCAAAGCTCTGGCCAGTACAGGGATTGAACCCACAACCTTGGCGTGATTAGCACCACACTCTAACCAACTGAGCTAACCAGCCACTCGTGTCTATTTACTGGAAAAAGAAATACCAACAATTATAAACCAACAATTTGTAACGGTCGAGAAATGCAACTGCAACGCGGTTATTTTGTGTTCTATCACTGGGGATGGCGGATCGGACATGCAAATAGTCAAAAACGGTGTGTAAATTGTCATAGATTCATTTTATATGTATACATAGTTCTAAATCAAACACCACCCAAAGAGGGACTTGAACCCTGGACCCTCAGATTAAAAGTCTGATGCTCTAACAACTGAGCTATCCGGGCTCTTTTGTATGCTGCTACTTTTGTAAAAACAAACTTACGGTTCAAGTGGGATCACTGGAAGCAGTCCAGAAAAAATATATATATATCTTCGTTTAAAATTATCTCAGGATAAAAATGAAGGGGTCAATTGCAACAAACTTGCAGAGTTAGTACGGAGCTGCATACTAAGTTGCGTACTAGCTAGTACGGTACTATCTCGGGATCATCCCCAGCTGCGTACTAAGTTAGTACCAATTGCATCGAAAAAACAAGCGGAACAAAGTTGGAGACTAGCTGATCCCCAGCTTTAGTACGGTACTAAGGATCAAGCATTGTTGTTGTTACCAAACAGGAACTGAAGGGGGCTCTAAATCATTCATTCATTCATTCATTCATTATCAGAACCACTTCATCCTTTTACAGGGAGCCAGACACTGCGCAAGGCGGGATGGCTTTGAATTAGAACATTTGAAATATTTGTAACAGTAATGTATGTATTTTACGATATTTTCTCAGCAACTACAAAACAATTCGTAGGTCAGACATCCGAGATGATTATCGGCACTATCGATCGCCATTCAGAGCAAACATGGCTGACTGTATATTGTGTTTTTCATATGTACATAGATTTGATACTTATATATAGGTGTAAATATAAAGTTAAATCGGTCTATTTATGAATGAGCTGTATTCAATTGCGAACTTGTAACTGAACTGCATCACCATAGTGACCATTTCGCACCAGCATTCCCGGGACAATTTATAGATAATTCGGGGATCTCAGTTCCCCCAGTAACATACTAATGTGCACTTACAGTGCCCTCCGGATTTATTCATACCCTCATAGACTATAATGTTTTTTTTCAAAGTAAATGCAAGTGTACATTCAGTATTTGTCGCATAAATGAATTAAAACATGAATATTTTCAGACATTGGACTTTGCAAAAATTAATTTGTCCAACATATTTCCATTTCCAGTTCAAAATTATTCACACCCTAAACATTAAAATGCAACTTTGGACAGAAATGTTTTTTGCGATATCTAACACTGTGCATGTATTAAGGCCAAAAAACTGAATGTATACTTGCTTTTATCCCCCTAAAACCTACTTTTTGTTAAACTGAATCAAGGGTATGAATAAATCCAGAGACAAGTCTGAAGTCAACCAGAATGCAGCTAACAGGGTTTAGTCTGGACAATTAAAAAAAAACACAAATACAAATTGTGTCCCGTTCAGAAATGGAAGAATTATCACTATCAGAATTTCTAAAAAGCTTAACATTATAGAGACGTATTTCTTTGGCCTACTGTAATTAACAAGGTATTTGTCAATAGGAGATGTGACATTTCGTGTAAATTTAAGGGGAACTTAAATTATCTATAAATTGTCCCGGAAATGCTGGAGCAATATGGTCACTATGGTGATGCAGTTCAGTTTCAAGTTTGCACTTGAATACAGGTCATTCATAAATAGAACGATTTAACTATTGTGAAAGAGTGGTAGTGTGGTGCACCGGTATTTTTCTTTTGCACAGACTGGAGTGAACTCGCTGCTTATTCAGGTGAATACTTTTATTTACAATATTTACACATAAACACACTTATTCAGAAGCATTTATTCGCCCTGTACGGGCCACTAACTACCTCACTTCTTCTCCCCTCTCTATGCTACTGTGAGACGACCAAGCTGTGACACGCTTTGCCTGTAAAATGTCCCGATTCTGCAAGACAGGTAAGTTGCGGTTGGGCTCCCTCTGGAGGCGCGCACCAGGAACACAGGTGAGTAAAGGTTGGGGCTCCCTCTTGTGGAGTGAGCCAGGAACACAGGTGAGTAGAAATTGGGCTCCCTCGAATGATTATTTCCTGGAACACAGAGAAACAGAGAACAGCGGCACCCTCTGGAGGAGTGTGCCCAGAAAACAAGCAAGGGAAAATCCAAGATATGCAGAAGTGTTCCTACTACAGCCGGGTTCCAGAACAAACACGGATGAAAACTGAATTCCCCTCAACAGGAATGACGTGACACTTCTACTCCCACTGCCGTGACTGTTTTAAAAGTGCCACGTTTTAACAGTAATAAACAATGTCCCAATACCACGGCCTTGTTTTGTAGTTTTCTTGAACCATAAACACTTCTCGCTGATATGCGGATCGCTGCTCCTGCAGCTGGTAATCAAACAGTGTTTTAACCAGTCCTGGTCAAATAAATAACACACTCGGTTTGTCGATCGCTGCTCCTGCAGCTGGTAACCATACAGTGTTTTAACCAGTCCCGGTCTTATGAATAACACACTTGGCATGTAAATCGCTGCTCCTGCAGCTGGTAACCAAACAGTATTATACACCATGACTGCGCCACACAGGTAGCCCGGCCAACCCCGCGGGTCACCTAATAGCAACGGTGTAGACAGAGGTAAACACAGTAATTAAATAATTCACCACTGCGAAACAAAACCAAAACAAATCAAAACAAAAGTCTGCCTCACCAAGAGGTAAAACGCGCTATACTAGACTTTCACAAAATAGCTACGACTGGAATATAAAGCACTTACTATCGCTTTCCCAAGACACAGGAATAATCTCCAAGGCTTGCGCAGGCAGGACCATTAGGGCGGTGTTCCCAACAACTCCCGATTGTTCTGCTCTGCTCCCTTTTAAACTGTATAAGCCCGCCTTTTAATTAATACTGTGGTTTCTGGGGTGTGTAGTTCTTTCCCCAGTGACTCCATTCCTTAAAAACGCCACTGTGCTTTCTTCACACTATATATTTACAACTATTTCACCGGACCCCTACGAGGGTGCGGGGAAACCGTGCGTGTGAGTAAGGGGGCAGAGTGTGTTAGTAACAGTAGACAAGAAGGACCTCAGCCACTTGAGAGACCGTGTCAGGCGGAATCCTCTGTCCGCTGGGCGGCCGAAGTGCTGGGGACGAGAGGCCGCCAGTATGGTCGGGGCCGAAACGTGAGACAGATGAATTCCCCCCCTTCTCGCGCAGGGACACGACTTCCGGTTGTGAGGAGACTGTGGCTACCTCGGGGGGACGGAAAGGCACTCGGTCCTGGAAAGGAAGAAGATCAGGACAGGTCTTGTCCGGAGAAGCTCATCTTTCATCTAGCAAAGCCTACAAGTCGATGCTGAGTGCCGGAGAGGATACTCGCGAGACCTGGAAGAAATGGTACAGCGTTAATTAAGATAAAGGCACGTAGGACAGAGCCTGGTAGGCAAAGCACATAAGCTGCGAAAGAACAGATGTGGCCGGGGGTCCTCTCTGATCTACTAGGAACCTTGCGCTTCTGCATGGGTGGCATAGCCATGCCCGCGGTCGGGGGAGTGAACTCACTTCCCCCCCAAAGGGTTGGACCCCCGGCTCACGCAGAACCACATCCGTGAAACATAAAAAAAGACTGCATGCAACACACATATACAAAAGCTAGAAAAAATAAAACAAAAGAGGTTAGTAAGATAGGAGGCCATCCGAACTGTGGAGATGAAAAAACCTACCCGTCTAACAGGGGTCCTGGCGGAGAGGGCGCCCCCACCCCGGGCACACTACTGATGAACATAAGAACATAAGAAAGTTTACAAACGTTTGTAATGTGAGCTGTTTCTATAACACTATCTTCTTACCGATGAAGGGCTCATTTAGCACACCTACCAAACAGCAAGTTCTCTTCGATTTTTGCTTTCCCTCTTAATATCTGGTGGCTGCACTACAGTCTACACTTTATTACAGGATACCGCTAGGTCGTCCTCTTTCGTTCGCTGGTTCGTTCACTGGAAGCAGTCCAGGGGAAAAAAACCATCGTTGAAAATGGACAAAAATTGAAGTTGTTCTGAAAAAAAAGTAGAGCTCTCGCTGATGGATGCTCGCATTCTCCAAATAACGTTTTAGTTGTATATTTACTGATGTGTTTACTTACTGAAACAAGCTATGGAGATAAAATGCAAATTCTGACATTTTGAAAACGGAGATTACCTTTTTTTGCACGCGGGAATTACCGTCTGTGAAGTTGTAACAACCGCAAATTGCTGATCACACCTCATCTCCTGTGTCATTATGGATCACATCAATTCAATTGATCTCACACATTTACAAGCACAAAGGGAGGCTTGAATTATTTCTTGCTGAAAAGTAATAGTCTTCTGACAATACATGAACGAAGAGATCTTTGCTTGAGTTGTAATTTGTTTCCACGAAATATCAAAAGATAAAGTTGTATCTACCAGCACAGTTTGAAGATGAATGCAAAAGTTGTCAAATCCACTCAAAAGTAGTAATCCAGTACTTATGCTTGACGCTATTCATAAGGGTTGGTGTTTTTTTAGTTTTTTTGTTTTTTTGGAAAAAACTGGCATATCAATTAAAAGCAACAGGTTTCACTGAGATTTGTAGAGCCCAGCGTGCTAACCATTACACCACAGAACCTCCCTCGCATGCTGTAGCCTTCTTAAATAAAACGGATACGGCGCTGTCACCGCCACGGTCCGGTTCGCTTTTCAGACTTCATTGCCCAAATCAACAGCTGTTCAGCCTCAGGTCTGGAGAGCTACTGGAGTGCAGCATAAAACAAGTCAGGAGGGGAAGACGTCAGTATAAGGTAGCGTGGCTGAGTGATCTAAGGCGCTGGATTAAGGTTCTAGTCTTTTCGGAGGCGTGGGTTTGAATCCCACCGCTGCTAAATGTTTTTCTTTAAATCTTTCAACTTGCAAACAACATTGAGCTTTTGGCTTGAATTATTTTGTGCTGAAAAGTAAGTCTTCTGTCAATACATGAACCTCCCTCTCATGCTGATAGCTTAAAAGCACCGAGATTTGAACTCAGATCGCTAAATTCAAAACCCAGTGTGCTAACCATTACACCATGGAACTCCATCACATGCTTAACCTAATTAGAAACACAGAGCAATCCAATAAGCACCGCTGAGATTCTAACGCAGGAGGATCTGTTTACTAGACAGACCAGCTAAGCCACGGCGCCCATCGTCGCGTTAAAGCTGGAGCAGAGAGTTTCAGTATGGTAATGTGTTTCCTACCAAACACAGTTCTCCAAAACGAACTACCATGCATTGTTGCAAATCAAACAAAATACGCATTTCCCATGTAAAACATTAGACATCTCCATTGATTTCATGTGTCCGATCGCACGCTTCAGTTTCAAAATGATGAAAGTCACATTCACTGGATTTAAACCTAACAATACCAGACCTAACAATATTTACCTGCTGCGCAATTGTCGATCTAGGTTCTGGTTGAGCCCAGGGAAGGCGGGTTGCTTACACGAAACAAAAAAGGAGAGAAAATGCTGCTTTGGTTGTTGATTTGATAGCATTTCTTTCACGCAGAATGCTACTTAAACGCAGCCCAAAAAGGTACAATGTTTCCACCAAGTTTCAAATTGGGGACCTTCTGCGTGGGAGGTGAACGTGATAACCACTACACTATGGAATCCCACATGGTATGCTTTGTGGTTATTTGCTGTGCTGTAGTCAGAACGTGTGTTCTTCAGGCCAGAAAGCTCATTTGAAGGACAAATATAGGGGGAAAACAATAATATTTTAACAAAACCAACGTTCAACCTTGTAGCGCAATGGTAGTGTGCCTGACTCCAAATCAGAAGGCTGTGTGTTCAAATCATGCCGAGGTCAGTCTTTTATGTTCGACAAAACATGGCGAATTACTTTAGCGTCGCTGGATATCTGTGTGTTTGCTGGGCTGACAAGATTTTAACACAACAGTTATAGTGAACATTTAAAACAGCACCTATAGCAATGTGAAAGATGAAAGGTTTGATAGTAAACTTACAAGAAAATAAGTAGAACACACCATGGTTCCTTTACCAAAGCTCTGGCCTGTACGGGGTTCGAACCTGCGACCTTGGTGTTATTAGCACCACGCCCTAACCAACCTCTTTTTTTCACTTTTTTTAAATTAAATGATCAGTGTACAGAAACAATTTCAGAATACAAATTTTGTACAATATTTACAATTTAAAAACAAGGTTATTTGCTGTTTCTTTAACAAAAATATTGTTTTACAGAATAAATTCTTCAAAATCCTGCATCTGTCTTTTTTCTTTATAGTAATAGAGTAATTGCTGGTATATATTTCACCATTTCATAAATGCTTGAATTCATTAATAAAAGCATCATCCCAAAAAGTTTCCTGTAGGCATACAATATCATTATTTTTTACATTAATTAAAACTTTTTCAAGTTTAGTCATATTCCTTAACCTTTTCACATTAAGTGATAATACTGAAAATCATTCCTGCAAAAAAAATAAATAAACAGTTCTTTTAAAAATGTCTACATTATGCTTCTTTTTCTTGCAGAACATCGAACCCCCTGGTTTTAATCAAATTTCCATCCGTTTCCTTTACCTTCTTATTTTTCCTCAGACATCTGGAAGAGATCTTAGAAATGCAGGGTTGTATTTTTAAACTCTTCCTTCTTAGCATTTTTTTTCAACCCATTCATCCTTCTGCTCTTTGATTGTTTTCAGTTCCCTCAGCAACAGTTAACATAGTTTCCCCAGAGGGGCGAGTTGAGCTTGTCCCTTCTATTGAACATCCCCCTTCAGCTTGTAACTGCTCCATCCCCTCCTTCTTTGTTGATGCAGTTTGCGTATGATCCTCCTTTGCAACACCTATCAAAGGTGCTTGGCCATCAGCCTCCCTTTGCGCCTGGTCCCCAGTTATACTACTCGCCGATGGTATTTGATTATCAGCCTCCATTTCAACAGCTGTAACTTGTAGCTTCTCCCCTACACTCAAACTCTTTGCTGCAGTTTTGCTCCCTCTGACCTAGTCAGTACAAATGCACCACTGAGGTCCTCTCTTACAATCCTGGCAGCGTGGTACTGTACAATTCCTCCTGGAGTGCTCCTGAACCCCACAATCAAAACATAAGAAAGTGGGGCAGTCCTTGATTAAATGGTCAGAGGATAAACATGACAGGCAAACTTTGTGCTGATTGTTATATATCACCCGAAAATGTCTCAGTCCTTCAGCTGTTACATACTTTGCACTGTATGGCAGCGACTTTACTTCACTGGTGAATTGGACTGTTATGAAACGTGTCCCATCAGAAACTCTAGTACCTGGATAAAATCTCCTTTTCACATCTGAGCAGATTATAACACCCCATGATACTAGCTTGCTGGTAATGTCCAGGTCAGAGATATATGCAGGTAAATTTAAGAAAGAAACCACAACTTTACCTAAAGCCAGTGGCTCACATTCCAATTTATTTCCATTTATGTCTACTCCTCCCAGCAGTATGTCCGCCACTTCTCTACTCTCCACACTAACTTCATATGTGTCCTGTTGTTTAGGAACACATGGAAATACTTTCCCATATCTGCACTGTTTATCGGTGGCATTGATCACATCTTCAGCTGAAATCTTCGTATTATCCTTAACTAGAACAACAACTGTATGTTCTTTTTTGTAAATCCTTTGTTCTCCATGAGGCCTGGTGTCCTGGGCATGCCTAGACATGCCTGGGGACATTGTCCTTTGCGCATCCACAACTCCAGGCAAGCAATCCTTTTCAATCACAATACTACAAGTAATGCCCAAAAAATTGAAGAAAAAGGATAAATAATAAAGGAGAAAAAGCAAAAAACAGAACCCAAACACAAGGATTTCCCCATGAGCACAACAAGTCAAGCTTCCTGGGACGTTTCGCGTGTGAGGCGAACGTGATAACCACTACACTATGGAAACCTACACAGTGTGCTCTGTGGTTATTTGCTGTGCTGTAGTCAGAACGTGTGTTGTTCAGGCCAGAAAGTGATATTTGAAGGACAAATATAGGGGGACAACAGTAATACTTTAGAAGAACCATCGTTCAACCTTTTGGAGCAATGGTAGTGCGTCTGACTCCAGATCAAAAGGCTGTGTTCAAATCACGCCGAGGTCAGTCTTTTACGTTCAGCAAAACATGGCAAATTTTTTCAGCATGGCTGGATTTCTGTGTGTTGGCTGGGCTGACAAGATCTTTACACAACAGTTAGGGTGAGCATTTAAAACAGCACCTATAGCAATGTGAAAGATGAAAGGTTTGACAGTAAGCTAACAAGAAAATAAGTAGAACACACCATGGTTCCTTTACCAAAGCTCTGGCCAGTACAGGTATCGAACCCCTAACCACAGAATTAGTAGCACCACGCTCTAACCAACTGAGCTAACCAGCCACTCCTCCCCATGCGGTGGAAAAGGTCAGTGCTAGCGTAAACATCGCATTTCGTATTTTCAGTAACCGGGAATCTCATGTCTCGATTTGTTTTTCATTTTGGCCGGAATGGATTCTGTAACTATACCTGCACAATCCTCTGAACAAAATGTAACAATTTAAGGGACTGTTAATGGAGCAGGCTACTGAAAAGGCACTAGTATGTGACAGTTGTACAGTAGTCAGTGAAGTTATTTTCATTTCAGATTACCAAAGAATTTCTCATTAAGTTGTTTTTATTTTTATGTGGTGCATATGCTATGAGTTCTGAATTTTTTGATACAATTCCTCATACAGTTTAATTCTGGATTCAAGTTTTGATTGGTATGTCATATGAGCCATACATGTCATAGATGCTTGAAGTGTTGTCATTGATGCTGTTCTGAGTACCTGATCAGAACTACTAATATATGTTAGCAGGAGGATGATGGGAAAGGTAGTTCTGAGTGGGACATTTAAAGCCATCTTGGAAACAGAGCCAGTGGACTGCTAGTTCAAAGTGTATAAAAGTGGTCAAGATGTAAAAAATATGAATAATTAAAGAAATACACACACCTTACTAAATCAGTTGCAGCAACACAACATGTAAAACAATTAAAAGAAAACAACGCCAAATCAATAAGGGTCAGAATAATGGACAAAAACTCAAAGGGCATAATAATAGGAGCATGCTATATACCGCCAAATTCAGACGCTGAGCAAAATAATCTGTTATACAATGACATTAGAAATGCGTGTAGAAAAGGAGAAGCCATACTAATGGAGGATTTCAACTTCCCCCGTCTAAAATGGGAGAACCCGGTGGGGAGCACGACGGACAAAATTGAAATGGTGGAAATGACAAATGACAGCTTCCTAATACAATTTGTCAAGGCACCGACTAGAGGGGAGGCATGCCTTGATTTAGTCTTTTCAAATAATGAAGACAGAATAACTAAAACAGAGGTCAGACAGCCATTGGCAAACTCAGACCACAACATGGTCTCATTTGAAGTATTTTTTAAAACCCCAAAATTAATGACTAAAGCTAAGGTTTACAATTTTAGAGAAGCAAACTATGAAGGTATGAAACAGAGACTAACAGAAGTAGATTGGAGTAAAATAGAGAAAACATCCACAGAAAAAGGATGGCTGTTTTTTAAAAATGTGTATTAGAGGCGCACATTTTGTATTTGTATTGTATTTTCTTATAAAATCATTGTTAATGTAAGTCAAATGGACAAATCTAAATCTAAAACAAAATGGCCAAAATGGTTTAATAGATCAATTAAAAAAAATATTCAGCGAAAAAAGGCACTTTACAGAGGGTTTAAAAGGGACCAAAAACAAAGTACACAGAAAGAGTACTTGGAACTGCAAACACAAGTCAAAAAGGAAGTTAGAAAGGCC
The DNA here is from genome assembly GCF_902713425.1 of Acipenser ruthenus. Taxonomy (NCBI): domain Eukaryota; kingdom Metazoa; phylum Chordata; class Actinopteri; order Acipenseriformes; family Acipenseridae; genus Acipenser; species Acipenser ruthenus. The sequence continues at coordinate 31,981 of NW_026708765.1, forward strand.
AAGAGAGAGATAGAAATCAATATTGCTAAGGGGGCTAAAACCAATTCCAAAATGTTTTTCCAATATTAGAACAGCAAGAGAACATTCAAAGAGGACGTTAAATGTCTAAGAGAAACAAATGAAAAAATCATAGATGAAGGATGGAAATAGCAAATATATTAAATGATTACTTTTCACAGGTTTTTACAAAGGAGGACATGGACATCATGCCCCAACATGTCGACCTGTTCCTATCCAGTTTTAAATAACTTTAGCATAACAGAGGCAGAAGTGTTAAAGGGACTAGGAGCTCTTAAAATAAACAAATCCCCTGGGCCAGATGAGATCCTCCCAATAGTACTCAAAGAAATGAAAGAAGTTATTTACAAACCGCTAACCAAGATCACACAACAGTCTCTTGACACTGGGTTTGTACCGACAGACAAAATTGCAAACGTAATACCGATCCACAAAAAGAGAGACAAAACCGAACCAGGTAACTACAGACCAATAAGCCTGACTTCTATTATATGTAAACTTATGGAAACTATAATAAGATCTAAAATGGAAAATTACATATATGGTAACAATATCCTGGGAGACAGTCAGCATGGTTTTAGGAAAGGGAGATTGTGTCTAACTAACCTACTTGACTTTTTTGAGGATGCAACATTGACAATGGATAATTGCAAAGCATACAACATGGTTTATTTAGATTTCCAGAAAGCTTTTGACAAAGTCCCGCATAAAAGATTAATTCTCAAACTGAACGCAGTAGGGACTCAAGGAAATGCATGCACATGGATTAGAGAGTGGTTAATATGTAGAAAACAGAAAGTACTGATTAGAGGAGAAACCTCAAAATGGAGCGTGCTAACCAGTGGTGTATCACAGGGATCAGTATTAGTTCCTCTGCTATTCCTAATCTACATTAATGATATATATTCTGGTATAGTAAGCAAACTTGTTAAATTTGCAGACGATGATCAAAATGATCTAGACAGCATTCATAACTGGGCAGACACATTGCAAATGACATTTAATAGAGAAAAGTGTAAAGTATTGGATGCAGGCAATAAAAATGTGCATTATAAATACCATATGGGAGATACTGAAATTGAAGAAGGGAACTATGAAAAAGACCTAGGAGTTTATGTTGACTCAGAAATGTCTTCATCTAGACAATGTGGGGAAGCTATAAAAAATGCCAACAAGATGCTTGGATATATTGTAAGAAGTGTTAAATTTAAATCAAGGGAAGTCATGTTAAAATTTTACAATGCATTAGTAAGACCTCACCTAGACTATTGTGTTCAGTTCTGGTCACCTTGTTACAAAAAGGATATTTCTGCTCTAGAAAGGGTGCAAAGAAGAGCAACCAGAATTATCTCGGGTTTAAAAGGCACGTCGTATGCAGACAGGCTAAAAGAATTGAATCTATTCAACTCACTTAAGTCTGCCCGAGCTGCCTCTCTCTCCTCTGTCCTAATTCTCCTCGACCTCTCTGCTGCCTTTGACACTGTTGATCACTCTATTCTACTATCATCTCTCGCTGACCTGGGGATCTCTGGCACTGCTCTGGCCTGGCTCTCCTGCTACTTCTCCAAACGCACTTACCAGGTAACCTGGCATGGAGCAACCTCCACACCTCACCCTCTCTTAACAGGAGTCCCCCAAGGGTCAGTCTTGGGTCCTCTCCTGTTCTCTCTCTACACCCGCTCCCTGGGCCCCCTCATCGCATCCAATGGTTTCTCATACCATCTCTATGCTGATGATGCTCAGATTTTCCTCTCCTTCCCCACCCTGACACCACCATCTCCTCCCGTATCTCAAACTGTCTGTCTGCTATTTCCTCCTGGATGCACTCGCATCACCTCAAACTCAGCCTCTCTAAATCTGACCTCCTTTTCTTTCCCTCCTCCTCCCCCTCCTTTGATCTTTCTATCTCTGTTCCTCTGGAATCTACCACACTCTCTCCCTCTTCCTCCGCTAAGAACCTCGGAGTCACCCTGGACCCCTGCCTCTCTTATTCCCAGCACATCTCCACTCTGGCACACACTTGCCGATTCTTCCTGAGCAACATCCGAAGAATCCGACCCTTCCTCCCCAACTATGCCACCCAGCTCCTGGTCCAGGCCTTGGTACTCTCCCGCCTAGACTACTGCAACTCCCTCCTGGCTGGCCTCCCTGCGTCCGCCACCCGTCCGCTCCAGCTCATCCAGAACTCCGGTGCCCGCCTGGTGTTCTCTCTGCCTCGCTTCTCCCACGCAACTCAACTACTCTGCTCACTCCACTGGCTCCCGATCACCGCTCGCATCCATTTCAAGACTCTTGTACTAGCCTACAGATGCCTTGACCAGACTGCACCCAGCTACCTCTAGACCCTCATCTCTCCCTACACCCCCACTCGACCTCTCCGCTCCGCCTGCACTAGAAGACTGGCTCTACCTCCTCTACGCTGCCCTGCCTCCAGAGCCCGCTCCTTCTCCACCCTCGCTCCGCAGTGGTGGAATGACCTTCCTACAGATGTCAGGACTGCCCAGTCCCTGACCACATTCTGGCGCCTCCTTAAGACTCACCTCTTCAGACAGCACCTGTAGAACTCCTCTGTTTTTCCCCTGGGACACTACCACCGTTCCTTAAATGCGCTTTATTTGCTCTTATCTGCCCCCTATTTTACTGCATTTAATCCTGCACTTCAGAGTACTGTAATCTGCCAAGTGTTTAATCTGTAGTATTTTGTATTTAATCATATCTTGATGTAACTATCACTGTCACTGTTATCTGCTGTATTATTGAATTGTATTTTGTCACACTTGTATTTGCTTGAACCAAAGTCATTGTATTTATCTTGCTCTTATTGTATTACTTGTACTGTAACACTTGAAATGTATTTGCTTACGATTGTAAGTCGTCCTGGATAAGGGCGTCTGCTAAGAAATAAATAATAATAATAATTGTAGGTTCTAATGTTATCAAGCACATATTACAAGCTATGAGGTCTACAGACAGTTACTGGGAGCTGATTTCTTCAAAGAGCAACAACTCTGATGGTGAACATTTCCTAGAGATGTTATCAAGCGTTCAGTGGAAAGGCGATGGTGTATCTGTGAAGACTGGAACAGTCAAACTAAATGAGGCCGTCACTCTGTTACTAAAGCGTGAATATCTGGTGTGGGGGAAGTTGCCTAGTTCTGCTTGTGTGTCTCTAGGGAGCACGGTGATTGTCGAGCCAACCACATCTAAAACTTCGCCGAAAAACATTCTAGTTGGAAGAGTGGTCACACCCATGTGGGGAGACCGATGGGTTCCAATGAAGATTATCAACCCTCCCTTGAAAGCTATAACTTTAAAGCGCAACTGTAAACTGGCGGACGTCTTTCCCTGTCTTGCTGTTGAAGACCTGAACATTGATCAAGGAGTTAGTCAATATGTGTGCCTCTCAAGCTTCTGAAAACCATACAGTACGCTCTGCAGCTACTGATCATGTGACAATTTTACAAGACGCAGGATTAGGTGATATCGACATTGAAGCTTGTCAGACCTCATCCGTCTGGAAGAATAAATTGGCACACTTATTAGTGGAGTACCAAGACATTTTTTCGAGAGGAAAACTAGACTGTGGTGAGGATAAAGGCTTTGTGCACAGGATCCACTTATCTGATGAGCGTCCATTTCAACTTCCTTACCGTAGAATACCGCCTGCACATTACCAGGAGTTACGAAAGGTCCTGACAGAAATGGAGGAGAAGGGGATTATCAGCAAGTCTGTTAGTGAATATGTCTCTCCTTTAGTCATGGTTTGGAAGAAAAATGGGGACCTTAGGATT